>NC_057805.1:298190799-298324910 GCF_018294505.1 Triticum aestivum | reverse complement strand
CTCAAAGCGGCGGCGGCGCGGGCTTCCGGCGGCGGCGGCTTGGGCGGGGCTCGGGTGCGGTGCGGGGTGAAGGGGGGCGGCGGCGGCTATATATGAGGGAGGGGGTGGCGACTTGGAGGAGGGGGCAAGGCGACGGGGCTCCCGTGCTCGAGCAGGACTCGGCGAGCGGCGGCGCTGGCGTACGCGGGGAGGACGACGGGGTGGGCCGGCGGCTCGGCTGGGCTTCGGCCCGGTCGGGCGCGGCGCGGTTTTTTTTAAACGTTCTGCCAAAAAATTCGTAGAAAAATAAATAAAAATCCAAAAAAGATAAAACAAATTTTCCCCGTCTAGTTAGAATATTTAGAACAGGGTGAACATTTGTTTGACACAAAACAAATTTTTGAAAACATGCAATATTTTTAATGCAATGAAAATTGCAAATAAACTCCGAATAAATTCCAATAAATGATTTTAACATTTTTCCTCCAGTATTTCATTTGTTTTGGAGAAGTCATATTTTCTCCTCTCGTTTTATTTTTAAACGAAATATTTTTCCGGAGAGAAAAATAATTAAAACCAAAATCCTCGTTTTATTATTTGATGAAAATCAAATATGAAAATTCGAGAAAATCCCCAACTCTCTCCGAGGGTCCTTGAGTTGCATAGGATTTATCGAGGATTTGTCAAAATGCAATAAAATATGATATGCAATGATGATCTATGTATAACATACCAAATTGAAAATTTGGGATGTTACATCTTAGCTAGTTAGGACGTGGATCGGTAGGGAGGAAATCTTCACGTGCACCCCAGTGTTCGAACCTTGAGGGTTTTGCCGGAACCCGTGATCAGACATTTGGCGCGTCAGGTAGGGGTGCGCCGAAGCTTCCCTTCCGTCGATCTGCGCTTCATCGCCGC
This sequence comes from Triticum aestivum, assembly GCF_018294505.1. Classification (NCBI taxonomy): domain Eukaryota; kingdom Viridiplantae; phylum Streptophyta; class Magnoliopsida; order Poales; family Poaceae; genus Triticum; species Triticum aestivum. The sequence continues at coordinate 298,324,013 of NC_057805.1, read as the reverse complement.
CGTGCTCCGCCCGCATGGCAGGCGTCTCGCTCCCAGCCCCGACGACAGGCGCCGACGACGGGGCCAGGGGGCTCCGAGCCCTGGCCCCCGCCTTGCGGCAGGTGCGATGGCCGCCCAAGTTCAAGCCCGAGATGCCGCCGCGCTACGACGGCGCGGCGGACCCGTCAGCTTTCCTGCTGGCATACGAGGAAGCCATCCTCAAGGCCGGGGGCGACGACAAGGTCATGGCCAACTGGTTTCCCATGGCCCTCACCGGCGCGCCGCGCGCCTGGCTGCTCAACCTCCCCGGATCCGCGGTGGCATCTTGGGAGGAGCTGCGCGACCTCTTCACTGCGCGCTACGCGGCACCGTCGCATCACGCGGTCGTAGCCCTGCTAGGTGGCTCTCAAGAACCGCCTTCAGATCGCCATGTCAAGCCATTCCTTTGCCAGATCGGCGCTGCTTCCAAGCGCTCGGGGCTCCGCCAGGCTGGGCTGCGCCTGAGGCCGATCTCACCTTCGACTCAGAAGACCACCCCGCCACCACCGCTGGCTCGGGCATGCTTCCGATGCTCTGCACGCCCACCATCTGCAACATGGCCATCACCAAGACCCTCATCGACGGCGGCGCCGGCCTCAACGTGCTCTCTGTGGAGGCCTTCAGCCTTCTTCATGTGCCGCTCGAACGGCTCTATCTCAGCAAGCCTTTCTCAGGGGTTAGCGGCGGCACCGCCCACTCCTTGGGGCAGCTTCGCCTCCCCGTCACCTTCGGCACGCGCGACAACTACTGCACCGAGCTGGTCAACTTCGACATCGCCCGCATCGGCCTCCCATACAACGCCATCCTCGGGTACTCGGCGTTGGCCCAGTTCATGGCAGCGACCCATCCGGCCTACAACCTCATGAAGATGCCTGGGAGCAAGGGCGTCCTCACCGTCAAGGGGGACGCCAAGGAGGCCCTGGCGGTGCTTAAGCTCACCCTCAAGACCGCTGCGGCGGCGCAACCCGCCGATGCGGGCACCCCCGAGGCCAAGGGAGCCGCGCCAGCCAAGAAGAAGCAGTTTTTCACCCAAGACAAGGCGGAAACCAAGCAGGTGTCGGTCAATGAGGATGGGTCCTCAGGAGCCACCTTTACCATAGGTGCCGGCCTCAACCCAAGCCGAGAGGAAGCGTTGGTGAAATTCTTGCACGCAAACAAGGATATATTCGCATGGGAGCCCAATCAGCTAGTGGGGGTCCCGAGAGAGGTGATTCAACATCACTTAAGGGTATGCCCCAATGTGCACCCTCTGAAGCAGCGAGCGAGACAGCAGTCCACGGAGAAGCAGGCCTTCATCATCCAAGAGACCCGCAAGTTGGAGGCAGCGGGTGCCATTTGCGAGGTTTGGTACCCCGAATGGCTGGCGAACCCCGTCGCAGTGTTGAAGAAAGGCGGAAAGGAACGAATGTGCATTGACTTCACCAACCTCAACAAGGCCTGCCCCCAAGATCCGTTCCCGCTCCCACGCATCGACCAGATCATTGACTCCACCGCCGAGTGCGACCTGCTGTGCTTCCTGGATGCGTTCTCAGGGTATCACCAGATCAAGATGGCGGTAGAAGATGTAGAGAAAACAGCCTTCCTGACCCCGTGTGGGGTGTACTACTACACCTGCATGCCCTTTGGACTGCGCAACGCGGGCGCAACCTTTCAGCGGCTGATGCACATCGCCTTGGGGCGGCAGCTCGGGAGAAACACGGAGGCCTACGTCGATGACATTGTGGTGAAGTATTGGGAGGCAAGGACCTTGATCCAAGATCTGGAGGAGACCTTCGCGAGCCTGCGCCAGGTGAACTTGAGGCTTAACTCGGAGAAGTGCGTGTTCGGTGTCCCTTCCGGCAAGCTGCTAGGATTCCTCGTGTCCCACAAAGGGATCAAGGCGAACCCAGAGAAGATCAAGGCCATTGAAGACATGAGCCCCCCGCAGACCCTCAAGGAAATGCAGAAGCTGGCTGGTCGGGTAACTGCGTTGGGACGCTTCATCTCCAAGCTGGGAGAGCGCGCCCTTCCCTTCTTCAAGCTGATGAAGAAGAAGGGCCCATTCGAGTGGACCCCGGAGGCCGATCGAGCTTTTCAAGACCTCAAGAGATACCTGACCAGCCCTCCGGTGATGGTGGCACCACGACCTCTCGAGCCCCTAGTGCTTTACCTTGCCGCCACTCCATACTCCGCCAGCACGGCGCTGGTGGCAGTTCGGGAAGAGCACCAAGCCAAGGACGCGTCGCGCCAAGCTACGCCGCCAGCCGGGATGACGCAAGATCAGGAAGGCGCAGCAAGAGCCGTGGCGGCATCAACAGAAGGCCAAGCTCGGCAGGATGACGTTGCCGAGACTCCCACAAGCGATCAGGCGTCAGGAGTTCCACCACCTCAGGAGACGCCTCAGCTTCCGCAAGACACGAGCCTCACCAACGCGCCAGCCCTCGTCGAACACCCAGTGTATTTCGTCAGCACGGTGTTGCGGGATGCAAGGGCGCGGTACCCCATGCCCCAGAAGCTTTTGCTCGCGCTCTTGGTGGCCTCACGAAAATTGCGGCACTACTTCCAGGGCCACCCCATCAAGGTTGTCTCGGCCTACCCATTGGATAGAGTGCCCAAGAGCCCCAACTCAGCTGGAAGGGTCGCTGAGTGGAACATCGAGCTGCAGGCATTCCAGTTGGAGTTCAGCACTACCAGGGTCATCAAGGGAGCCGCACTTGCTCATTTTGTGGCAGAATGGACGGATGCCCAGATGCTTGGAGTAGGCAAGGACCGGTCCACCTCACCGGGAAGTGAGGCGCCCGATGGTTGGGTCATGTATTTCGATGGGGCCTTCGCACACCAGGGCGCGGGGGCTGGAGTAGTACTTATCTCGCCCACTCAAGACAAGCTCTACTACGTTGTACAGCTCTGCTTTCAACAGGGCGAGAAGGTCTCCAACAACATCGCAGAATACGAAGGCCTGATAGCCGGCCTGAAAACTGCGGTAGCCCTGGGGGTGAAGCCCCTCACCATCAGGGGCGACTCGCAGCTTCTCGTCAACTTCTCCAACAAAGTATACGAGCCGAAGGACGAGCACATGGAGGCATACCTCGCGGAAGTGCGCAAGATGGAAAAGCAGTTCCTGGGCCTGGAGCTGCAGCACGTGCCTCGTGGCACCAACAAGGAAGCTGACGACATCGCCAAGAGGGCGTCCAAGCGGCAGCCGCAAGAGCCTGGCGTCTTCGAGGAGCGGCTCTTCAAGCCGTCAGCAACGCCACCACTTTCAAGGACAGCTCAGCCACGGGAGGAGCTCCCGCAGCCGCCTGCCACAGGAGCCCTAGCCTATGGCCCGACTTTGGGAGCGTGCCTACTCTTGGCGCTCGAGCCCCAGGAGGGATGCTGGACCAAGGAATTCAAGAGATACCTGATGCAAGGGACGCTGCCGGAGAAGGAGGAGGACGCGGAGCGCGTGGCCCGGCAGGCCACAGCATACTGCATCCATGACGGTGAGTTGTACAGGAAGCAACCAAATGATGTTTCACTCCGTTGCATTTCCAGAGACCAGGGGAAGGAGTTGCTGTCTGACATACACGGTGGAGACTGCGGGCACCACTCGTCATCACGGACCCTCGTCGGCAAGGTATTCCGCAGCGGATTCTACTGGCCCACGGCGCTCAACGATGCAGCCGAGATGGTGATGTCCTGTGAAGCCTGCCAGTTCCACCTCCTACTCAGGGCCTCCAGACTATCCCACTCACATGGTCGTTCGCGGTCTAGGGGCTGGATATCTTGGGCCCGTTTCCTCGAGCGCCAGTGGCTATCTCTACCTCTACGTCACCATCGACAAGTTCACCATGTGGGCGGAAGTGGAAGCCGTCTGCACCATCCCAGCAGGTTCCACGGTCAAGTTCATCAAGGGCCTCGTGAGCCGTTTCAGCGTCCCCAACCGCATCATCACCGACACCGGCTCACAGTTCACTAGTAACCTCTTCAAAACATACTGTGCTAACCTTGGAACGCAGATCTGCTACGCTTCGGTGGCACACCCCAGGAGCAATGGTCAGGCCGAACGCGCCAACGCAGAGGTCCTGAGGGGCCTCACGACCAGGACCTTCAAGAAGAAGCTCGAGGCCTACGGCAGGGGCTGGCATGACGAGCTCCAGTCCGTGCTGTGGTCCATCTGCAGCACCGCCACCAAGCCAACGGGCGAGACCCCGTTCTTCCTCGTCTACGGAGCCGAAGCGGTCCTCCCTCATGAAGTCAAACATCGCTCCACACGGGTCCTGGCGTTTGATGAAACGCAGCAGGACGCCACGCGGGGGATGGACCTCGTGCTGGGGGAGGAACGTCGCTGCGAAGCTGCACTAAGGGCGGCAAGCACTACAAAAAAACACTTCCGTGATGATACGTGTTTGTCACAGTAGGTCACGTTTTCTGTCATGCATGTACATCCATGACAAATTTATGACAGAATCAAGATAGTTATACCTGTGCTGTCGTAGAAGTGTTCCATGACATTACCAAAATTATCATCATGGAAGTGTCCACTTCCATGACGATAAATCGCGCGTCACAGAAGTGCTTTCATCAAGGGTGACCGACACGTGGCATCCACCGTAACGGAACGCCGTTAAGCTATCGGGTCCGGTTTTGGATCTGATAACCCGTTAACAGCCCCGACCAATGGGGATTTTCCACGTGTAAAATCATCATTGGCTGGAGGAAACACGTGTCGGCTCACCGTTGGGACAGATGTCATCCACTCATTGGACCCAAAGCGCCTATGATACGTCGACACGTGGCACGGCCCAACAGAGGCCCATTCCTGTGAAAAGGCCGGCCCGTTTGACTTGGTCAAAAGGTGGCGGGCTGGCCCACGGCAAGCCTGTGAACGGCCTGTTCGCATATAGCCCATTTACAGCCCGCTAACCCAGGGCCCGCTTACGACCTATCCGAATTAGGCCCAGTAGCATCATTTGGGCCGTCCAATATAATTCCAGCCCGTTTTAACTTCCGGCCCATGTATGGCCCATGACGTCTTTCGGCCCATATGAGGCCCTTATTACTCTTGGCCCATTAACGGCCCGTGGTAAAACTGGCCCGTAATGAACAGTGTATCACTTTATACCCATTAACGGCACGTGGTGAAACTGGGCCGTAATGAACAGTGTATCACTTTATACCCATTAACGGCCCATTATTCCGTTGGGCCGTTTCCAGCCCATGTTATCTTTCGGCCTTCTCGGGGCCCATTTATTCTTGGGCTCATTTCCACATTCGTTTACTTACGGCCCGTTACTGTCATTTTCTGCTTGTGGGCCAAATTCAGCCCGTGGTTACAGTCGGCCCGTTTATGGCCCGATAATATGTTGGGCCGTTTTCATGTCAAAAAAAACCCGTTGGGCTGTTTTCATAGAGTTATCAAATACGGCCTATTAACGGCCCGTTATTGTCCACGAATAGTACGGCCCATAATTGGCGAAATGATGATACGCCCCGTAGAAGGCCCATGGATCCTACGGCCCGTAAAAGGCCCATGAATCGTACGGCCCATAGAAGGCCCATGGATCCTACGGCCCGTATAGAAGGCCAATGGATCCTACGGCCCGTAGAAGGCCCATGGATCATACGGCCCGCAGGAGGCCCATAGTTACAACAGTCCGTGTGTTGCCATGATTATTCTGGCCTAGTTGCCAAAGATAGGTTATTGTGGCCACTAGAAAAACACAGAAAAAGAACTATAGTGACTACAAGCAAACAACTAAACAAGACAATAAGGAAATAAATAAGCAAGCAATTAACGCTAGCCTATTACCGCTATTACACATATTACATCCACTGGGCATCAAAGTTCGCCACCAGTGCAAATATAGGGAACAAAGCAGCATATTACATACACTGGCCATCAAAATTGGCCACCAGTGCAAATAAACGCGGCAGCAAAACAAGAGCATAACTGAAACAACTTCAGAAGAGCTCAAGAAACGTGGTATCCACCATGCTGGCAATAAGCTTAACAAGCTTATTAGCTTTGTCCTGTTTAGTGCTAAAATCCTCCAACGCTTGTTGTTGCACGAGAAAGTATGCATCTGAATGCTCGAGGGACTTCTGCAGTCCTTCCGCTTCTTGTCGCAGCATAGACGATCGATGTCTTTCAGCTTGTAGTTGAGACTCAAGAAACCGAACTGATTCAGACAGTGAGTTTGAATAGCTTGTGCAAGCGGTAGTGGCCAGTAACTCCAACACTAAACCAAGACAGGACTTTGGGGTTGTCTCACTGTCTTCGAGATAGTCTTCCTTAGCTGTTTTATCAGCTTTGTTGGAGACCAACAAGGATGTGTCACTGTCCTGAACCTTATCTGCATTACTTCCTTTACCATTGCTTAATAAGGCACTCTTCCCCAATATTCTGTCAGCATTCTAAAAGAAGAAACAAGCAGACACATAACAGTTTAGCATGTACTAGTATACGAAACTCATTTCGGTGAACCAGTTCATTAGTAAGGTGGACAGGATTAAACTACCAAGTGTTCTATTGCCAAGTACTAGTACATAATAAAAGCATCAAACAAACATAATCTATGTCCTATGGTCACTGCATTGTCTTGCCAAATCAAAATAGAGACACGGTTCAAATCATATCAGTTCAAGACAAAGCAGCAGTGAAAGAATACAAAGCGTGGGAAACTACACGGCACAACAAGATTTCAGATGGGTACCACGGGTCTACATGTACAACAACACTATTTGCTTTGTTGTGATGCTAGTAATGTGCATGATATGAGAAGTCAACTGTATACACAATTGAAATTGAAATCAACAGAGCTATTGATAAGGGCAAGCCTGTTAAAGAAACATGCGTGAACATACCTGCTGTGCCATTGGAGTTTCGATTGGATCCTTCAATTTAAAAATAAGTTTGTATGAGTAAATACAGTGATACAAGAGCAAAGCAGTATGCACGATAGCAATCATAGTTAAAAAAGGCGCGCCTAAGTGAGCGCTAAAGCGCGCCTAAGCTCTAGGCGTTGGCGAAACGCATTGCGCATAACTACGCTTAATCTATGCATAACTGCGCATAAGCATGCGCTTTAGTCAGTAAAGCGCAAGGCGGTGGCAAAACGCACAATTAACGCCTAGCGCTTTTTGGAACTATGATAGCAATGGAATTTTAAATTAGAACAGTTGTTCTTCAGGTTTAGGCACTTGTTCTACATGAACAAAGTATAGTAAGACGCAAGAATATAGTACTTAAAAATAGAAAATGAGCTCATAGACCTTACCACATTCTTGGTTCGGGACCAGTACAGAACAAGGCGTTCCCAGTCATCGTCCAGTAAATGTGTCTCAGGAGAACGTAAGGGAATTTGATGAGTTTCTTTGCCGGTGAAGTACGTTTTCTTCAGGTAATTCCGATACTGCCACCAAGCATTCTTGAAGATAGCAGAGGTATTAGCACAGGTTACCTCATCCTGAGTTTCCAAATCGGTCCTTCTCTATAGAGAAAAATGGGAAAATTTGTTGTATTATAACCATCATGGAGGTAGGATGTATGGGACAAAGCAAAGTAATTGCCATGAATAACATTACTTACACATAACTCCTGGACAAACACCTACAACTGGCATTTTCCTTCATCTTCAGTATAATATTTCCAAGATGGGAAGATACGCACATACGATTTAACAACATCAAATGCGATAGATGCTAAAGTACGACTAGCTGGTTGTGCTTCCTCCACGGGAATAGGCGTACTAACTGGTGGAGTTGGGGTTCGCCGTGGTAGTACTGGCCCTCTGGGCACTGGAGCTGCCTTACTAACTGCTCTTGTTTGGGAGCTCTGTGGTGGAGATGGTGTTGTGTCAACAGGAACCGGGTTACTATCTGCTGGGGTTGGGGTTAGATTGGGTGAAGCTGGTTCTCTGTCCATCACAGTAGGGGTACAATCTGCGAGAGTTTGGGTTATGTGTGGTAGGGCTGGTTCTCGTGCATGTACAACCGGGGTGCTATCTCCACCAAGAGCTAGCACTGTTTTATTTGAAGACCGTGTTTTTAGTCCGCTAGATGCTGGCATCACCCGCTCCAATTCAAATGGCTGATAAACAGGAAACATAGTTGAATGTACAGACATTGTATGAGAGACAGATGCAATAGATAGTGTGGAAAAAAGAGGACATGAAATAGTTGACATGTATATTGTTTAACTAAAATGGATAGCATGGCATAATTTCACATATATGATGTCTATCTAAACTGGATAGCATAGCATAACATAATTCAAAGATATGATGAATAACTAAAACGCCGTGCCAAGTTAGAGCATACACCTCAGCGGGGGAATAGGACTGGTCATCTGTCTCTGGATCCATCTCTGAGGAGCTATCGGGACCCAACAAGAGATCTGCTTCGACAAGTAGCACTATCTGCTCTGAAGGCCTTGTTTTCACTCCAGATTTTTCAATCTCCCACCCAAATGGCTGATTCACAGGAAGAGTAGTTTAATGTACAAACATTGTCGACAAATGGAAATGTAGTGAAGAAAAGGATGGGCAAGATATCATTCAAATATATGATGCCTGGTTAAACAGGATGGCATTGCACATTTCACATATATTATGGCTGGCTAAAAGACATGAGACTGCATAATTCCCATATATGATATAGAAACTAAACAGGTGGCGACAGAACATGTCTAAATTAAGCAGATGACATATATGATGTCAAAAGTAGGCACTGCAAGGCAACATATGCATGATATGACTAACATCATCATGCCAAGGTAGAGCAAACACCTTGGGGGGTAAATAGGAGTGGTCAGCGGCGTCTGAATCCACCTCAGAATAGATATCTTCCTCTGGATTACAATCTGTAGAGGAGTGGGGAGGGTTTGCCATTGAACCCACCATGGAGCAATGTCTGCATGACATTGTATTGCCGCGCAAAACTCTTCTTTTTTCTCTACATGTTCAGCATGACTGTGTACAATATCTGACATGCATACAAAAAAAATATGGTGAGATTATGTAAGGAGAGCATGCCGAAATTTAGAGTGATGGTAACAACCAGTGGATGGATCCAAAAATAATGATAGCAGGCTGATGATTGCTTTAATTTAATAAAAAGACAGATGATGATTGCTTTACTATTTGTTTCCCACCCAAGATGAACAACATAGGCATACCCTAGGTGAACCAGATATTAGACAGAGATGCTATTCATTGCTTCCTCGATATGTGCCCCACAACTAATTTAGAACTCAAGTTTGAACATTAATTTGGACCTGACTTGGAGTCCAAGAGGTGAACAGGACGATAAAGTAGCAGGTAATTTTAAGAAATGCATAACATAAGTAGAATCAAAAGAGTGCGACCTCTCTTGTGGACCCGTGTACTCCTCAGGTTCATCTGCTGAGTCGATGATGGTGATGCCATTGCGGTGGGTGCCGGTGGCAGGGAAGGAGATCTGAGGCGGCGAAAGACGGTCATGAGTCGTGATGTCTGGTTTGGTGGATGTTTCTGTCGATGGAGCACCTCAGGTTAGGTGGACGACATCGCGGTAGGAGCAGGACAAACCACACAAAGTTCCCTTCGACGCCTACTTGTAATTGAAGTAATTTTGTAAGGGCTCATTTGGCTTGCATGATTCTAAAAACGCAGGGATAGGAAAAACACCGGAATAGGATAGGAATGCACATGGTAAACAGAGCATTTTTAAACACAGGATTTCTGTCTACTTGGGTGTTTGGTTTACAGGAATTGGAAGAGCAGAGGAATGCAAAGAAACATGGCCAAAATAAAGTGAAACCATATGAAAGCGTGTACAGTTAGAATGTTATTCTGCCACTAATGCACTTGGTCTTATTTTCATGCATAGGATTTTGAAAAGTAGGTCCAGGTGGATGTTTTGCTTCATTCCTTTCAACAAAATGCATGAATAATTGAATAGTAGAGTGCCATTGGAAAATTCCCTATTGCTATGTTTTTCTGTCGAACCAAAATAGCCCTAATGGATCGACATGAATGTATAGTAATAAGTGATGCAACAAGTGTACAACCTCTTTGCCGTGGCCGTGTCGACCTCAGTATCATTGGGTTGGTCACTGAAGCAGTTGAGGTAGAGGTGGCTGTCGGAGGTGTGGAGGAAGATCTGAGGAATCTGTAGTTGGCGTCCAGGGCACTGCTCTGTTGTGATGGATCGTTCTATCGTTGGAGCAGCCCTGGTGAGCCGTAAGACGTCAAGGCTGAAGCAACATAAGACAGACATCGTCAATCTCAAGTGGGATTCTAATAGCATCTCCAATAGATGATGTAAAATAGATGTAAAATTTACATCACCAAAAACCACCTGACTACAACAGATGAGGTAAAATTTGTTGACTCTAAACATAACTGTCGAAACTAAAATTTACTGTGGAATCTGAATGTTACTATCGAAACTGAACGCAATGGTAGCAGAGAGGCACTTGACATGTAGTTTAGGGAGGGCCTGCAGTTCATCTTCAACCTGCACCCCCCTGAGCCGCCAGCCACCACCGGCCTCGCCGCCGGCCCCAGCGCCGCCTCGCCGCCCCGAAATAACTCCCCACCGCCGGTCCGCCGCCGCCCCGGCCAGCCCTATAGGCCCCCCGCCCCCACCCTGAACCCTAAGATAGATAGTGGGGTAACTCTCCGGCGAGCCCCCGCCCCCGCTGCGGTTGGTTCTTCCTTAACTCCGGCGAGCCCCCCCCCTGAAAATCGACTGACCCAAAAGTCAATTCAGTCGACTGAAGTGTAGCTAAATCGGAGCAGAGCAGCAGCACGAGCGAGGGGGAGAGCAGCAGCAGCGCGAGAGAGCGAGCGAGAGCCGGAGCAGCAGCAACAGCGCGAGCGAGCGAGCGAGAGCCGGAGCAGCAGCAGTAGATCCGGCTGGTATGGACGCCGCCGCCGAAGGGGCCTCGCACCGGGGGAGAGCCGTCGTGGAGATGTTGCCTGCGGTGCCGGCTTCAAGGTAGCCGCTCCATGGGGGTGCGGGATGGAGCACCGTCGGCGCCGGGAGGTCGAGCTAAGGAGAAGGTGCGATGCGATGAGTGTACAACCTCTTTGGTGGCACCGAGTAGGCCTCGGCTTTGTCCGAGGAGTCGGTGAGGATGTTGCGGTTCCGGTGGAGCAGGTTAAGGTGGCACTATGGGGATGGAGCATCCGCAATAGACGAGGCAATCGTCGGAGCAGCTCCTTGGAGGTGGAGGACGGGGCGGCTGAACCGGCGGGATGACGAGATGGACGATGGATCCTCATCCGGGGAGGTGGACGAGGGACGTCGAGCTGTTGCGGTGGACGACGTCGTCGGGGAAGAGGCTCCGGCTGGGCAGCGGTGAGGCGGACGGAGGAGGGTGGGGTTTCGCGGCTGGAGCGGAGAGGTTATGGCGGCCTCGGATTTCGAATGGCAAAAAGGAGGCGATGGGAGGCGGTGAACCATGACTTAGGGCGCGCTTGTCCAAAATGTAGGGTGTGTTACAAAAGTACCCCCCACCGATTTGAACTAGGGGCCCTTTCGGCTCAGGGTTAGAAGGGGGATTTCGCGTGTCGGGATTTGGCAGCTGGAGGGAGTTTTCGCGCGCGTTGTAATTTCGGGATAGCAAGGCGCGGGTTGTGAAGGCGCCAGTTTTGGGAGCACGATATCTGAATTTTTGGGATATAACAAGGCGCGGGTTGAATTTTGGGGACAAGCCTAACGTGTAATATTGTACTTATACGTACCAAATCAATTCGCACTTCCCTCAACCAAAAAGAAAACAAAAAAAATAAAACTATTCACACCACACAAAGAGAGAGTCTTGCCCAGTTTTACTATTAAAATGCTATTTAAAGCTACTCATACCAACAATTTAGTGCAATTAAATGTTATTCGGTAGTATGAATCCATGTTATGTCCAATTAAATTTTTTCGCTTGCTGTATAATGCATGTAACCTACTCATACCAACATTTTAGTGCAATCCAAATGTCTATACTACCGCTGCAATTCGAACTGAATTTGAATTCGTTTCTCTATTTCAATAACAATCTACAATCATGATTGTTGCCAACTTCAACCATCATTCGTGTATTACCTTAATAACACACCACATGATTACTATAGAGATAGATATGAACTATGTGTACTACATGAACTCGAATTCTACTTTTTTTAATACACTTGATGTTGATTCCAAATAATAGTACATTTGATGTACTAACTATATATTCATAATCTAAACCATGTTCCATACGTGTACACCGTGTTTATCACACAAAGTATGGTGCCCGCCCCCTACATTATGACAAGTATTTAGACCTGAGCTGCAAAAGCCACACATTAGCCCAAATTATGATCAATGTTCTATATGTTAGACGTAGTACTAGCAAGATGCCCATGCGTTCCACAGAACATCAACATGATCAAGGGGAGGCCTAATTTGCAAATATGGAGAGGGGTGTGGGTATCTTTTTTCAAAATTGCCATAGTTTCCTTCCTGTCCGTCAGATATAAATTGGACGGCCTATATTGCAGGATGGCATCATCATCAACAACTCCGTTTTCTATAAGAGTAGAGATAAAATATATTATATGTAGTATAACATGTTCATAACCACACCATGTGTATCACCGTTATATATATTCACACATGCGTCGGTTTAAAACACTATGATAAATCCTTCAAATATCCGAATTCTCTTTTTATAATGAAGTATGATCTCTATTCGTCTTTTACACCCACACAATCCTCTTATCTTTGTAGCTAGCTAGCGCTAACTTTCTCTCGTGCATGCAGACGCCCGCATCCCTCTCACCCTCCCTCGGCATTCTCTAGCTCCATCGCGCAAATTCGTCTTTTCACTTTAGGTCGTTCACCCATGGTGTGTGTAGGCCCCCTAGCTCCTTCTTTACGGCACACATCGATTGATATGCCTCTCTAGCCAGGTGTGCCTAGCACAAAACACAAGCTTCCCCTCTTCTCTTATCACCGTCCATGCCTCACTCTCACCACTCTTTTCATCGATCTTGTACTCGCACACTCCTCCCCCCTCGATATAGTATGACTCTCGCACCACCTCCTAGATGCATCCCTCTCTCTCTATCCTTCTCCCCGTGCCTCATTTGCTTCTAACACACACATGCATGTATACCGATCGATCTCCCAACATATACCTAGGTCGACTTTAACTATTCCCCCCCATCGATCGACGTACCTCACAAGTTATGCCCCTCCTTTCTCTGACAAAGGACGATTGATCTTCCTATGTAGTTATGTCTGCATACCACAGCCATATCGCGCCCCTCATCATTCGTGCATGCCTCCTGACCCGTCTCTCACACGACGTGCACAGACAGGCAGCCATCCCCTCTCTTATTGATATTGCAAGCATGCCCTCCGGTTGTCTAGCAAGCCTATCCCACCATTTGTTAGAAGCAACTCCACTACCACCCCCTCCAACACTCTAGCTCTGTCTCTCTCCCAACCTTATTCCTCTCCTACACATATGCATGGATGCCGATCGATCTGCCTTAATACATGAGGTAGATCGATCTCCCTTAATACATGAGGTAGGCCCCTCTCCTCCTCCACACATATACCAGCCATTGTACCTCTATAGTTAATTAGGCCTCCCTCCCCCCCCCACCACACACCGATAGTCGAGCGCTGTAGGTAGGTATCCATGCCACAGAGACAAACTGCACATGTCCCCTCTCACGTTCCAGTAGGCCAGCCACTCTATATCTTTGACGTGGGCACACACAAATTCGATGGCACTCTTTATCGATCGCGCGCACACACACACATCATCCCTCTCTTCGATTATATAGACACCTCAAGCCGATGATACCTCCACTCTCTTCTCGTGGATCGCCCCCTCTATATATATGATATATCCAGGACTCTATTTCACACACATTGCATATGTTACATTTTTGATTGACCCCACCCCCCAAAAAAACTCTCACGAACCCACACACTATATCTCTCTATGTTTGTATCTCTCTCACACAACCCCACGTAGGTGGTGTACGTATACAAGAAGAGAATAGGTGCACCGTGCACGTACTCACGCTTCGTGCCCAGTCACACCCGCGCGAGTACACGGTGGAGCTCATTTCTGTACGAAATGGCAGCCCACGTGCTAATTTGAACGCGTGTAGCGGTTGTTTACCTACGGAGGTCGTGTACCACGCGTGCATGAAACAAAGTTCGACTTGATGCGTTGGCGCGTTATTTTTAAATAAAGTTATATCGCTCAATGGCACGTACACAGAATATAAAACAATTTTTATGGAGAAAAAGGTAGTCCGCTCCACTATATACAATGGAGCCTGCCTGCCTGGTTTGTCTCTCTTTAGAGTATCTCACACAAGGCTGCGGTGGCCTCTCTCTCTCTCACCGTTGGTCACTGATCCGGCCGCATCCCGTCCGCCGGCAGAAAGGGAGGACGTGCATCGTTTCTCTGTTCGACGGCGCCGAGGCAGCACGTCCCGATCTGCAGTACACGCCGTTCTCTCTGACCAAGCTCCGGCATGGTAGGGCCTACGCCACCTGCTCGCTGCCGCAGTATGGGCAAATTCCGCCCGCCGCCGCTCACCTAGTTACATCCTGACGACCTCCAGGTATCCCCTCCGGCCTTGCTCCACTGCCCGTCTTCCCACGTCGCTTCATGTGGATCTTCCATAGTTCTTTGCCCAAAACGTAGCTCGTCCGACGTACTTTCCATATTGCAATCTCGTCCTCACACCGTTTTAGACAAACACAACCTTGTTGTTATCTTCCCTTAGGACAAGGAATATGCTTCTTTTTTGTCGTCGCATGTGTCATCAACTGTTATTGGCCAGTAATTGTTTCATTTCTACCTCTTTTTTGCAAACAGGGCTATCCATTTCACCTTGTTGCTATTGCGACCTTTTGGTGAACTGCACAAATCACTTTTTTCTTAAGAGTGTTTTGTGCAGTTCTACCAAAATGTCACACGAGCAACGTCTACATTTCAGTGCGACTGCACAAAGGGAGATTAGTTTTGCTCTATCCTCCTCATCCAACTCCGAGCCTAATATTCTCCAACTAGTTAGTCTTAAGAGAGACTGCAAAGGTGACCGGCTTCTATTTGTGTGTTTATTGTTTCATCAGCAGTCCTCTATTATCGTAATCACACTTAATATCTTTGGAACAGAGACGCTCGGCTCTATTTTAGTGGAACTGCACAAAATGATCGGAATGTTGCATGCTCCAGACAGCTACTTTTTTCCCAACATGCCTTGTTGATTTAGACAGAGCTGGGGGGACGTTGTTGCCAATGAAAGCATGGATCAATTTTAATTTAACACCTTCTCACAACTTTGTATTCAGTTGTGATGTAAATATTAGCTCTGATTAGCAAGGAAGTTAGTTTTTTATTGTTTCCGAAAGAGCATCGATGGCAAGACACACGAAACAAAAGCTGAAAGCTCACACCATTGTACAATTTCATGTCGCTGGAAAATTATTTGTGTAGTACGTCAATTATGTAAACAAATGCTGGAAGCTTGATAGCATTGCCAGAAGCCTCTTCGGCATCCGGGTCCATGTGCCATGCACAAAATTATACTCCTTCGTTCCTAAATATTTGTCTTTTTACAAATTTCAAATGGGCATATTTTAGAGTGTAGATTCACTCATTTTGCTTCGTATGTGTACTCCCTCCGTTCCTAAATATTTGTCTTTCTAGAGATTTCAACAAGTGACTACATACGGAGCAAAATGAGTGAATCTACACTCTAAAATATGTCTATATACATCCGTATGTAGTAGTCCATTTGAATCTCTAAAAAGACAAATATTTGAGTAGTCACTCGTTGAAATCTCTAGAAAGACAAATACTCCGGAGTATATTTAAGAACCGAGGGGGTAGTGCACAGCCGCATGGGAGACTCAGACCGGTCGTTGCGCCGCATTAATAGTGAGTAATGAGCAGTCAAATCATAAGCCCCACCTTTCCCACTGTAAGTTGCTCGGAAGAAGCAACCATCAATACGCTCTTCTTTGAATCCGCTCATACTACTCCATCCGTCACTGTTTATAGAGCGCGCTTCAGAAAAAGAGAAAATCTCTGGGACCAAGGCGACTAGCGATCGGCCTGAAAAATAGCATTGGTAGTTATAGCACGGCGTCTATTACTAGAGGAAATAATGCGTACACACATGCATGCAGTGCTTCCACCCCGGGTACACACATGCATGCACTTACTCCACTCCGTAGTACTACATCGAGAGAAAATTGCGGTTACCACGCCCTAATTAATTGAGCATTAAACCAAACGCGTCTAAAGTCTCTCTGGTGGTGGAAATGCATTGAGAGAAATGCATCATAATGAAGCGCGCCCTGTAAACTGTGACGGAGGGAGGAGTAGTATGAAGGTGCAAAACCAAGTACGCGTATGGCCAGTCGGTCAACGCACCTCCTCTTGGCATATCACTGACATGTGGGACCGGAGTGTGAGCAAACCGATCTCAATTGACGGCAAAATGGCCAACCCGCCGTTCCTTGAGAGAGACGAGGAGCGAGAACACACAGACGGGCTCGCACGGAGGCCAAGATATATTCGAGCATGGTTGATCGATATCATCATTACATGTTGGGCTGCCGTTTTCCGCCCTTCTCCGGAATAAATGTGTACTTTATCAGAGATTAAGAAAAATAAGAGTACAGAGGCTCCACCATGCGGTTCTAGTAGTAGTACTACTCGTACTACTAAACCTTGCGCTTGGCTCTTCGCCTCTTCGTGAAGTCGAACAATGATGGTACTCCGCATGTTCGGTACTACAGTGTATGCCTCTGGCAATCTGACACCGAATGAACTGATGCATGTCCACCGCCTGGGCGAGGGTACGTTGCATTAGTCAAAAGGCGTAAGCGAGCTTCACCTTGTCCTGCAAGCTTCTCCTCGTTCTGCGAGTTGACGGGACACACCAACAAGTAGTGCTAGTCCATACTCCCTCCTTTCCGGTTAATATGGCTTAATCTTTTTTGCGGGTAAATGAGAGAGCTTTATTCATATATAAGCATTCTTAGGACGATCAGCCAAGACACTGGTCACTAGGAAGCGAGGTACCCCGCAAAAAAAGAAGTAGGAAGCGAGGTGTTTCATCAAGCCAGCTCTCGGCCACATTCAAAGTGCAGCAAGCACGGTTCGCACAAAGATGCGCCGCAAGGTTTGCTGACCTGTTTACATGCTGAATAACAAAAAAAGAGGAAATATTACCGAGCGCTCCTATTTGTAACAGGATATGAGCCAGAATTAAGCGAGAATTGTGGCGAGTGTTCCATGCAATCAACTTCCATTATCACATGCGAGAACCCTCGAAGAGAACCAAATGTGTTGAAGATTGCTTTATCACATTTTAAAAATATAATAAGAGTGCAGACGCTCCTCCATCCGGTTCCTAGTACTAGTATAGTACTACCTCTATAGACAATAGTAGTACTAGTACTAGTAAACTTTGCGCTTGGTTGTTCGCCTCTTCGGGAAGTGCAACAATAATAGTACTAGTATAGTGTATGCTTCTGGCAATCTGACACCGAATTAACTGTTGCACGTCCACCGCCTGAGCGAAGGACAGCTTGCATTAGTCAAAAGTTTCTCCTTGTCCTGCGAGCCACCGCGCGCAAGCTTCTCCCGTCCTGCAAGCTTCTCCTCGTTCGGCAAGTTGACGGGACACAACAAAGTAATGCTAGTCCATACTGCCTCCTCTCCGGTTAATATGGCTTAATTTCAAACGAGATAAATACACTGTCTGTCACTGTATATTTGTAAAAATACGGTCAGTGGACTTCATAATACGCTCATTGCGCTCAATATATACATTTTCCGGTGTTTATACGGTCACTAGCTCACCCTGGCTGAGTATGTGTGTGCATGCACGTGTAGGTTGAGCACTTGAGCGTGACCGTGTGTGTTCCGTCGTGTGCTCGGACATGCATGCATTAGGGCGTCGCGCGCGTTTTTGCGTCCATGTGTACGTGTGACTGTTGCATACACGTAGGGGGAGTACGTGTAGGGGCCACTAAAGGAGCAGTCAAATCACACAGTAAGTTAGTCGGAAGAAGCAACCATCATTTCACTCTTCAATGACACGTACGCAATATAAAATGGTTGATATGGAGAGAAAAAGAAAACCACTATATATACACTAGCAGGAGCCTAAGCTACAAGCCTGCTTGCTTGGGTTGCTCTCTTCACAAGCATAGAACGACGGTGGCCACACCGCTGGTCACATATCCGGCCTGATCCCGCAGCTGGGGGAAGGGAACAATGTTCTGCGTAGACGCGGTCGACATCGGCGAGGGAGAAAATCCACAGTCGGTGCGTCCCAATCGGGGGTCACCGCGGTATGGGCCGATGCCGCGTCCCAACCGCCCTTCTAGCTACAGCCCGACGTCCCAGGTAGTCCATCTTCCTTTTGGAGCCGGCTTGCTCCACTGCCGCAGCTCCCCACGTAGCTCCATCTCCATGTCGATCTTTCTCTACTTCTACCGGCTTCTACTTGTGATGAGTTTATGTCTCATGAACTAGTGCCAGTACTATTATTCTAATCACACTTCTTCAATATCTTTGCCATCAGGGATGCTCAGCTCGATTTTAGTGGAACTGCACAAAAGCATCGTATGATCCGAGGGTGCCAGCCGTCTTTCCTTCGACAGGTTCTACCTGGCCAGGAAATTAAATCCTGTTTAGGGTTTAGGGTTTAAGTCGTAGTGACCCCATCAGTAGTTTTTCTTTCGTACACGCTCTCACAACTTTTGTCTTTAGTTGTGAAGTAAATATTGGCTATGATCTGTGAATCATTGAGATGCATCAGCATGCGTGTTAGTTTTCCTTTGTATTTGATGGAATGTTGTAACGGGGCAACCTTGGAGTAGGAATGAAAATAGAGTGGAAAGTTTCCGTTTTTCCGGAGAAAAAATGGAAACGGAGAGAAACCAACGTTTCGTTTCGTTGGATCGCGCCATCGAGCAAAACCAACGTTTAAATCACGTCTGTCGCGTTCGTGTCTCACCCTCCTCCACGGCTCGACCCCACACGGTCGCTCGGCATGCCACTCACCGCAAACCGAGTATACGATAACTTTCCCGCCTGCTTGTCGATGGATCGCGCCATGGAGTACTAGTACTACTGGAAGAGATTGACGAGTTGGGGGAGGACAGCTAGCTGTAGCACGGACTCCCAAGAACTTTTTACATGCATGTTGTGGCCGGCTATTGCGACCTTTGAACGCGGAGCAGTCGCGTGCACCAGGAAGCGGCGCGGGCGACGCTCTCTCGGCCGGCGCGCCGCTTCAATGCCGGCGCCAGTGAGAGGTCGCGTCCGCTCTGGCCGGGCATGAATGCGGCACTGACCGTTTCGGGCGGGAAGCACGCGCGGGTGATGAAGAGGGTTCGGGTTGGTCAGGAGCGGCCGTGGCAGCGGTCCGGACGCCCGCAAACAAGAGATGTTGTACGTTAATATTGCCGCGTATATAATTAACAACGTAAATAATGTGCCAGTTGGACAAATATGATTGGAGATGGAGATGGAAATGGAATTTTACGTAAACACGGATATGCATGTCTATGTCTATGTGTGTGTGCGCGACGACTCTCGCGACCTGGAAGCGGGGGCGTGTTTTTGATCGAGTTTTCTTTCTTGGTACGTTAAAAAATTGTCCGCCAGTTTTCGTTTCTTTTTTCCGGGAACGCGCGTATTCTATTTAAAACCACTGCTATGGAGAGATTGTTTTACTCCATTATAGCCTCTTGTTTGATAGAGTTTCTCGCGTCTCGCTCTCTCACCCTCTCCATATCAAAACAAGATGACAGTGTCCACACTATCTCTCTCCTCACCGGTGGTCACAGATCCGGCCGAATCCCGTCCGCTGCGGGAGGTGAGGAGGTGCAGCGTTGACGTTGTCGCCGTCGGCGATGGAGGAAGCCGATGCGCACCGTCCTCTCGGAGCCGGCGCTGGCGCGGACGAAGGTCCTCCGCGCCCTTGTTCGCTGCCGTCGTGTGGGCAGATCCCGCCCGCCCGCCTAAGCGACATCTCGCCCACCTGAGGTATAACTTCTTGTACTGGTCCAGCTCCCCAGGTCGCTGCATGCGGGTTTTCTTCTATGCGACTACTCCCCAGCTCCCCATGTATAGTAGCTAGGGTTCGTCGGCTGGTCCAACATCACCTACTATTATAGAGGAAATGCCACTCGAAAAGTTGTCCTGATTTATGCCTCGGTGGAGGTATACATGTTGTTTCGACAAAAAGTACATGGTGGTTGTGCGGTCATTGTCCATATGCTCCTATTGCTGCTGCTAATCTAATACTATCACTGGTTAAATGAAGAAATGCTTTTTTCTCGGGTATCCTGGTTTAGTTCCCATCAAGATAATCATGATGCTTCTGTTTGTTGGTGTACTTTTCATAATTCTTATTGACAATTGAGATGTCGTTGTTAATCTTGTAAAACAAAGTAACAACACTATATCCCTTTTTTATATTTTTGGAAACAGCGATGCGTATCTCCATACCCGGGCATGTCTTCCTCAATTTTAGTGGAACTGCACAAAATTGGATGGCCATTGTTGTTCCGCCTCACTGTCCTCTGCCACGTGGTTCTTCCTTCCTCGAGCTTGACTACTGAGAAGAAACAGACCACAGTGAGGATTTGTCGAACTTCATAGGTGCCTCACCCAAACTTGATGCCAAATGGATGATGCATCACCACGATGACCTATCGATGCTCATGGTTGCGCCTCATGGTTGCGTCGGCTGGTGAAGCTGATCGATTTTCAATGAAAAACAAGCTGTCTTCCATCAGTGCTCTTTGCTTGTTACCCACAAAGATGATATCCTTCGTCAGTTCACCTTGGTTGCGTTGGAGACGCAGTCGTCTTTCACGTTGGTGCAATTTTATCACACAATTGGCTATGAACCAAATGTTTCCTCGAAGAAGGATCGACGTTGGTACTAAGAGCATAAGTTTTGTATTGATTTCTAAGCCTTCTCACAACTTTGTCTCCAGCTCCCCTGTAATTTTATTTGTCCAGCTATTAACTTTGATTAAAAAAATGGTGTGGACTAAAAACCCGGATGGACGTAGTAGCCCTCCATTTTTATTTACTCCGCATATTAGATTTGACTGAAGTCAAACTTTGTAAAGTTTGACCAAGTTTAGGCCGAACACAACAAACCATAATTATTAGAGAGGGCAAACTGTACATACTCTCAAACCTTTCCGATAATTGAAATTAAAATTCTTTATTTGTACACACTCTCACACGTTTCCGATAATTTGGCGCATGTGTGGTTGTTCACTTAAGGGAGGGTAGTGTACCGCACGTGAAGGACAGGAAGTGCGACCAGGACGCGTGGATCGTTAGTTCATCGGAAGTACTCCCTCCGTTCCTAAATATTTGTCTTTCAAGTGGTTTGCAATGGACTACCACATACGGATGTATATAGACATTTTTTACAGTGTAGATTCACTCATTTTGCTCCGTATGTAGTCATTTGTTGAAATCTCTAGAAAGACAAATATTTAGGAACAGAGGGAGTAGTAGTTTTCTTCACTGGTACGTTAAATAAAGAGTTTCGTTTCGTACTTACACAATTTAAAACGATTGTTATGGAGAGAATAAGAAAACCACTCCACTATATATTAGTCGTATACACGAGTACTATATGGACGCAGCTTCATTGACTTTAGTGCACCTGCCTTTGGGTTTATGACAGGTGGGCCCAAAATGTGGCTGGCCCACCTGTCATACAGCCAAAAGCAGGTGCAGTTAAGGCACCGGAGCTCAGTCCGTACTACAGTATATATATAAGCTGGAGCCTCAGCGCTTGTTCGCTAGGGTTTGCACTCTCCACACTCTCGCCGCACTACATATATATATACACGCTGGAGGCTCAGCGTTCCTTTGCTAGGGTTTGCTATATTCACTGTCTCTCACCCTCTTCACCAGATCTAAACAAGACTGCGTTGTGGCCTCTGTCTCTCTCACCCCCCTCACAACAGCTGGCGAAGGAGGCGTCCGGATCCCGTCGCACCGGGAAGGGGAGGAGGTGCAGCGTTCACTCTATCGCCTTCGGCGAGGGAGGCAATCCACTGCCGGCTGCGCTTTTCTCTTTCACCCAGCGCCTGTGCGGGAGGGCCACCGACCCCTTCTTCCTCGCTGCCGTACGTAGTGTGGGCAGATCCGACCTCCCGCCGCACGCCTTGCCACATCCCGACGACCCTAAGGTATAAGTTTCTTTGAAACCGTCATTGGTCTAGCTGCATGCTGATCTTTTTCGATTCTGTAGTCGAATCTAGGTCTTGGTTCAAAGAGGAAAGAAGGGTGCGGTGGGGTGGAGCATGAATCTAGGACGTGGTTCAATGAGGAAAGGAGGGAGGGAAAGTAGTATAGACTAGCTATCCAGCCGCTTTGTTGGTCGAAAAGGGAAAAAGGGGGTAACCCAGTACACACATCTGTAAGGAACCGAACTCTTTGTTGAAAAGGGAAAGAAACTGGGGGGTCGGGTAGTTTGTGCAGGACTAGATTTGCTGCCCTCACATCGGAAAAAGTTTCAAAGAGAACAAATATGGGACCAACGCAGATATGCTGCTTGGCTACATACTCTGCATCACCCATTTATACGTGTGGACGCACATGGTGCTGGCATGTCCCATGTCCCATCCACATGATCGTGCAGTGTGTTTTGAGATGTTGTGCTACTTGTATTGGTACTGTTTTAAATAAATGTTGAATTGAAGCTATTGTATTTTAAGCAATGCCACTCTCAGAATTAACTACTGAACTATTTTAAGAGAATTTCTCTGTTAATATGAATCAATGCAACCGTTTTAGAAATGCTACTGTCCTATACTTTGTTTTCCATCAAGATAAGGTAGATGCTTCTTTTTGTGGCCGCATGTTTCATCCTCCTTTATTGGCAGTAATTGTTTCCTTTTTTGCCTCTGTTAAATCAGGGATATCTATTCAACTTGTTGCTATAGCAAACTTAAATGTCACACCGGCGACTTTACTTGATTTCAGAGTAACTGCACAAAACGAGATTGGATTTCCTATTCGTGTTGGCAGATTCGTACGTGATCTTGTGTGCGTCATGACAGGTTGGTACTTGCCTTCATCCACATGATCGTGCAGTGTGTTTTGAGATGCTGTGCTACTTGTATTGGTACTGTTTTAAATAAATGTTGAATTGAAGCTATTGTATTGCTGTCTTTTCCCATTAAGTAGTGAACAAAAATGGGACCAACCCAGACATTATGCTTGTTGCTTTGTTACAACAAACTCTGCATCACCCCCTTTATAAGTAGATGGAAGCACATGTTGTTGTTGCGCCCACTCTCCCCTGGAACTGTTTATGCTTTTTGTTAATCTAATGCCGCTGGTAAAATTAAGCAATGCCACTCTCAGAATTAACTACTGAATCTTATTTCAAAACTGCAACACTTGTTAGGGATTGGCGGGATTACCATTTTTGTGGCCGCATGTTTCATCCTCCTTTATTGGCCAGTAATTGATTCCTTTTTTGCCTCTGTTAAAACAGGGATATCTATTCAACTTGTTGCTATTGCGACATTTTGCTTCGCTTAATTTTGGTGGAACTGCACAAAATGAGACCGGATTTCCATATATGTGTTGAGATCTCTCTGAGGTCTTCCTCACGAGTTGTTTCAAATCTTGGTCTTGAAAGGTCAGTACCGACTTTCCTCAGAATTAACTACTGAATCTTAGTTCAAAACTGCAACACTTGTTAGGGATCGGCGGGAGTACCATTTCTGTTAGGGATCGGCCGGAGTACATGTTTAAGAAATGTATTGTTCAGATAATGTCTCTGTTATTATATATCAGTTACAGTGTTTTACAAATGGTACTATCCTGCTTTGTAGTTCTTTCTACATGTTTAACCAAGGTATTGTTAAGATAATGTCTCTGTTAAAATGAATCAGTCGCATTGTTTTAGGAATGATACTTTTCTGCTTTGTCGTTCTTTATACATGTTGAAACAAGGCATTGTTAAGATAATGTCTCAGTTAATATGAATGAATCACACTGATTGAGAATTGCTACTCTCCTGCTTTGTTTCCCATTAAGATAAGGTAGATCAGTAGATGTTTTTCTTCTGGGAGTACAAGTCATCAACCGTTATTTCTCAGTAATTGTTTCCCTTATACCTTTTGTTGCTTACAGGGATATCAAAATTAAAGCTCGGTTTTATTCCGACTTTGATTTTAGTTGAACTGCACAAAAGGAGCCAATGTGTCTAAGGCAAACTGCTGCATTAGTGGGTCCAGTTGGTCTTACCACTTTGCAGAAAGAAGCAGTCACTGTTTGCGCTACATTACACAAGGAATGATCGAGAAGCTTTACAGAGTATTAGTAGACGCTGGTGACATGACTAGTCTGCAGAGAGCATAGGAAACTCTACAACACGTGGAGTGCACTGGGCAAAAAGTGCCCAAACAAGTACAGGAAGCCAGGACAGGACTCCAAATCTGTCAATGTCATTCTAAGCAACAATGATGGGGCATCTGGGTATGGTAATCTGTTTACCGTACTTTCAGTTTGTTAGTCCACCGATTGGTGGGTTGACACTGGGGCCAATATTCATGTGTGTGCTGCTGTGTCTTTGTTTTCTTGCAGCATATAAATACGATATCCACAGGGATGCTCAGCTTGATTTTAGTGGAACTGCACAAAATGTCCAGATGGTTTGTGTCCTCCATAATACTTCATCATGCACAATACATCGAATGGTTCTCTAATCATTCGTCGTCACCTTGAGCCACCGGACTATATGTTTGAATGGTGCTGCCAGCGTCGGCCATTAAGAAGGGTAAGAAGAAAGACAAAAAGAGAGATGGCTGCTTTACTTGTGGTTCGGAGGAACACTGGGCAAACAAGTGCCCAAACAAGTACCAAGAAGCCAGGACAGGACTCCAAGTCTGTCAATGTCACTCTAAGCAACAATGATGGGGCATCTGGGTATGGTAATCTGTTTACCGTACTTTCAGTTTGTTAGTCCACCGATTGGTGGGTTGACACTGGGGCCAATATTCATGTGTGTGCTGATGTGTCTTTGTTTTCTGGCAGCATATAAATACGAAATCCACAGGGATGCTCAGCTTGATTTTAGTGGAACTGCACAAAATGTTCAGATGGTTCGTGTCCTCCATAATAATACTTCATCATGCACAATACATCGAATGGTTCTCTAATCATTCGTCGTCACCTTGAGCCACCGGACTATCAGATGACAAACTGATGACAAACCCTGCCCGTTCCACAATCATAGGCATTACATATTTTGAATGGGAAAAGCTTGTCAAAGTTGACATTAGTTTAATATATTGGAATTGGAAAACCTTGTCAATTTTTGCTCATTGATGTTAGCCAGAAGACATGCATTTGATATTTTTGAGTGGGACGCCCTTTGCTGTGAGCAACGTCGATCGTTTTTTCCTATTCCTGTCTTCAGTTCAGAAGTAAATATTTACTCTGCTGAGATGCATAGTCACATGAATGTTGACTTATGTAAGATATTTTAAGAGTTTGTTCTGAATATTGTCTATGTAATGCCAGGCCTTGTGTTTGATTGCAAAGTTGAGCTTGGAATGTTGTGGCATGCGGCATCACGAGCTGTTCACCGTGCCTCCTGAGAATAATGCTTCGTATTGTTTTGCATGTCGATCTAATGCCAGTGATTTGCTTGTTAGGAAGATCATCCTCTTCTGTTGTTTCCGTGCTTAAGAAGTTCATCGTCTTATGTTTCATTCATAGCCTATACGACAAGTCGGGTAGGTTAGACGTGAAACCATATGATCTTCCGACCAACTCATCATCTTAGGCCGTGATTGGATCGTCGTTTTCCAACCAAAACCGCTTGTAAAACTGACGCTTGTAAATAAAAGCAGATGGTCTCGGGCGAAGCGCTTGGTTGGTCGATTTCGACTAGTAAAATATACACCGGTCTCTCAAATTACACGCGTAACCCGCCGGTTTTACTTACAGACCTCGGGCCCTCGGTTTCATTACGCCTGTATTTTACGCGTTGTTTCCGATGACGAGTAAATTACACTTGTATCTTAATACAGGTGTGAAATAAACCAGAGCTCCCAAGCGCGGCCTTACCGTTTCATGCCGTCTCAGTCTCTCGAAGGTGCTCATAGGTGTCCGATGATCCTGGCTTCCTGAATGAGCAGCGGGCGCTGTATCAGACCATCCGTAGGGCCCGCGAGGCCCTCTCCGTCGTCCTTCGAGTTGTTGCGCTCGCCGTGGCGCCGAGCATTGTTAACATGGTCAATGAACATGAGGATTCAGGAGATGACTTTATTTTGACTGGTTGACAGTAGGGACCCACTAGGGCCATAGCCGTACGTACGCAAGTGCCTCCTTATTATGTACAACTATATTTTTTTGCTTCCTCCTGGTTTCCTGACATCACGGTCCCACACCATTGTCAACCTATGTAGTCAATATAAACGAGAGAATTGCACAAGGTGCGGCCGACAGCTGGGACCAAGCAGCTCGAGCAGTATTTGTGTTTTTGAGGCGTGAGCACTGCAGAGTTTTTCTTGGCGATGTTTTCGTTGTTGTTCAGAGGAGAGCAGGGTATTAACTGGGCGGGCTGTGGCCCGTCTAGCCCAGGACAGATATCCAGCCCAGATATTAATTTTTTTCAAGATGAAAATGGCTAGCCCAGCTATACGTTTTTTTGAGGAATACCCAGGCAAGGTCAACTTGTTATTCTCCGCCCCGCTGGGCTGCAAATCTTTCCTAGGAGGGATGCATTAGGCTTAACAGGAAAATGGGCTTTAAAAAATAATAAATGGGATGTAATTATAAAAACTGGGCAGTAACTATAAAAAATGCACCAAGCACGAAATTAGTTTATAAAATATTATTTATGGATTTTGAAAATCTTAATTTTTAATTGTTGCGCGCGCAATGTTTCGTTAGATTTTTACGTAATACAAATTTATATTTAATCTGACTAGAAATTTCGGGATAAAAATATTTCGGATCCCATCAAAATGTGGGAAATTT
Source organism: Triticum aestivum (assembly GCF_018294505.1). Classification (NCBI taxonomy): domain Eukaryota; kingdom Viridiplantae; phylum Streptophyta; class Magnoliopsida; order Poales; family Poaceae; genus Triticum; species Triticum aestivum. The sequence goes on along the minus strand of NC_057805.1, from coordinate 298,296,973 downwards.
TATTGAATTCTGTCTTGAACGGTTGGTTGAAATTATTAATCGTTGTCCTAGCTAGAAAATGGGCTGTACTTTTAACAAACTGTAAATGGGCTGTAGTAAATTCCATTAGAATTCAAAAATGGGTGTACATTCTTACAAATCGCAAATGGGCTATAAGTTCTCTGCCACACACTTGTGGGCCTACTAAGTTGACGCGTCCCCTAAAAAAAGAAGTTGACGCGTATGCAAGGCTTTGTCAACTTATTATAGTCAACACACGGTTCTAGCAGCAGTGGCCGTTGGATGTCCATCCAACGGATGCCGTGCTTCTTCTTCAATCTCGGATATTCTAGCTTCACCCGCCCAAAAAATGATTCCTCCCCCTGACATCTGGGGCGCACCGTTTCGGAAGCTGACCTGTGGGCCTACTAAGTTGACGCGTACCAAGGGCTTTGTCAACTTAGTCAATATGAACGATTCTAGCTGCAGTGACCGTACGATGTCCATCCAACGGCCGTAGTGCTTCTTCAACCTCTGGTCTTCTTGCTCCAGCCGCCCAAAGCAGCGCCGGTCGTGCCGCCTGCTCCTGCCTCCTGTGGCCGGCTGTGCTGCCGCGGAGGCCTCACCGCCCCCTACTACTCCCACCGCTGGCCAGGCCATCCCTCCACTCACCCACACCCCCTGTTATTCTGCGGCGACGGCAGCCTCACACCGCAGCCGAACCAGTGAACCCTCGTACTCCTCTCCGCGTGGGCATCCACTGCCGCGTCTTCCCCGGCTCCGTGTCGTCCCCTTCCTAGGCCTCGCCGTCGTCCACCGCCCTGGTGCTCTCGGCGCGGCGTGGTCAACGTGGTCAAGGAGCGACTTCCATCGGAAGAGTACTGTCGTGGAGAGGCTGGCAGCTGGGTCCACGGCAGCCGCAAGGAAGTGCCTCCTTATTATGCAGAAAATAATTATTCCTCCACCTGACAGCAGGGACCCACCGGACGGGCCACCGTATTTGGCGAAAAAAACATTTCCCCCTGACTGTTGGGACCCACCGGACGGGCCACCGTATTTCATGAAAAAATGCTCCCCCCGCTGTCAGCTTGGACCCACCGGAAGTGCCTCCTTATTACGCACACAAAAATGAATACTCCCCCTATTAGCTGGGACCCATTATAGTGGGAGGCTGACTTGTGGGCCTACTAAGTTCACGGGGATGGAGGGCTTTGTCAACTTAGTCAATATGCACGATTCTAGCTCCATTGACCGTACGATGTCCATCCAACGGCCGTAGTGCTTCTTCAACCTCTGGTCTTCTTGCTCCAGCCGCCCAAACCAGCGCCGGTCGTGCCTCGTGCTCCTACCTCCCGTGGCTGGCTGCGATGCCGCGGAGGCCTCACCGCCCCCTACTACTCCCACCGCTGGCCAGGCCATCCCTCCACTCACCCACACCCCTGTTATTCTGCGGCGACGGCAGCCTCACACCGCAGCCGAACCAGTGAACCCTCGTACTCCTCTCCGTGTGGGCATCCACTGTCGTGTCTTCCCTGGCTCCGTGTCGTCCCCTTCCTAGGCCTCGCCGTCGTCCACCGCCCTGGTGCTCTCGGCGCGGCGTGGTCAACGTGGTCAAGGAACGGCTTCCATCGGACGTGGACTGTACGTGGAGAGGCTGACAGCTGGGTCCACGGCCGCAGCAAGGAAGTGCCTCCTTATTACGCGCAAAATAATTATTCCTCCACCTGACAGCGGGGACCCACCGGACGGGCCACCGTATTTCGCGAAAAAAACGTTTCCCCCTGACTGCTGGGACCCACCAGCTACATCTTCGCACGCAAGGAAATGCGTCCGCGCAAAAAAAAACGATTCGCCCCCCTGACTGCTGGGACCCACCAGCTACATCTTCGCACGCAAGGAAGTGCCTGACAGTCGGGACCCACCTGGTCGAAGCGTACGTAGCGTTGTCATTCTGGTCGCGAACGTGTACGTACATACTGGTCGATGTAGAGGCGCGCACGTGTCGTAGTAGAGGCGCGCACGTAGCATGTACACGTACGTACAGCGGCCAGTGTGCAAGAAAGTAAATACGGCCACGTACGTACATACGGGCGGGGTCTCGAACGCCTACTCGCGCGTACGTACGGCCAGGGCTCGTGTACATGGCTGGGTCGGAGCGGAGAAACAGCGTCGTCGTGTTCATGGGGAGCCAACCGGCTGGGTCGGAATGGAATGCGTCGTCGTGTTCATCGGGAGGGCTTGGACGGAACAGCCGATGGAAACGAGGCCTGGCGTACCGCAGAACGGAGGAAACGGCCTTGTGTTCGACCGGCCACGTTCGAAACGGGATCCTGTTCATCGGGAGGGGTCTGGCGTACCGCAAAACGGAGGAAACGGACCTCCTACGGTCGAAACAGGGGTCCTGTTGATCGGGAGGGGTGTGGCGTACCGCAAAACGGAGGAAACGGACTTGTGTTGGAGCGCTACGGTCGAAACGGGGGTCCTGTTCATCGGGAGGGGTGTGGCGTACCGCAAAACGGGACTCCACGGGATACTGTTCATCTCCACCGTCGACCCCCTCCAGCCTCCACGGGCTACTGTTCATCCACCGTCGACCTCCTCCAGCCTCCACCTATGACTGTTCATCCACGGGCTCCTGTTCATCCAGCCTCCACCGCGCGCTACTCCACCGGCTACTGTTCAACCAGCCCTCTCCACGGGCTCCTGTTCAACCACCCCTCCACGGGCTACTGTTCATCCAGCCCTCCACCGTCCACTGTTCATCCTCCCCTCCACGGGGTGGCCCTGTTCATCCTGCCCTCCACGGGGTCTTGTTCATCAAGCCCCAACCGGCTCGATCGATCGGGGTCCTGTTCATCCAGAGGCAACACCACAGGGTCCTGTTCATCCACCCCCATCGGGAACTGTTCATCCAAACCCCCCCAGCAACGCTCACTGTTCATCCAGAGGCAGCATCGATCGGCTTCAGTTAGCAGCAGTAGCGAAGGAATCGCTCGATCGGGTTAAGTTAACAGCCATCGATCGATCGCTCGGGTTCAGTAACGCGTAGCCTGCAGTGCAATCGCTCAGGTTCAGTTAGAGCCCAACGCCTCGCTCGGGTTCAGTTAGAGCCCAACGCCTCGCACCCATGCGCGTGCGTGTACAAGACAAACGTGCATCGCTCAGCCCCGACCACCCACCGTAACTGGGAAGCCCCCGATATTTTCCTCGCCCTTGCTTCTACCACAGTTTTTTTCGTCATGGACGGCCCAAAGAATGTCATGCAGCTGCGTCTCCGGCCCGCCCAGGACGAAAAGCCCATTTTCTATCATGATTTTTTGTCATAGAAGTAGGACCCCACCACATCTATGATGATACCGGGTTTTGTCACAATTATCGTCATAGAAGTGTCATAAGTATGACATTTTTTTTTCGTTCGGCCCAAAATGTCACGGATGTGTCTTTTTTTTGTAGTGAAGGTACCAGCAGGCGCTGCAGCGATACCACTGCCGCAGCATCCGCTCCAGGACGCTCGAGGTGGGTGACCTCGTCCTGAGGCGGGTCCTCTCCAGGGAAGGGCTGCACAAGCTCTCACCCATGTGGGAGGGCCCGTTCAAGGTCGTCCACGTCTCCAGGCCTGGTGTCGCGCGCCTGGAGACGCAGGACGGGGTACCCGTCCAGAACGCCTGGAACATCCAGCACCTCCGAAAGTTCTACCCATGAAGCAAGGCCCAGTGCATGTGAAGAAAGGCCCAGTGACTGTGAAGAAGGCCTGGTGCCTGTGAAGAATCACCGCCCGTGACACTCTCACGTAATAATGAGTGGGGCTGTACACACCCCGGAGTCTTCGGAGAGCCGCCCTCGGGCCTCGGGGGCTCCCTCCCACGCCTAGTGGTAGCACTTAGCTCCGCGCTGGTGAGAAGACTTGAAGACTAGACTAGGTGCCGGACGCGGCTTTTCATTTGCTTTCCGTAGTTGGCTCGCCTTCTTTTAATCGAAGTTTGCTTCTGGTGTTCCTTGCTGACTTGGTTCCGTCGCCTTTTGCCGCTATTTCCGACTCTAGTTAGCTTGAGTTCTCTCTCTCGCATACCCCGCGAGGGGGCTAGGCAGGCGCCCTCGTGAGCATTTTTCCTTCTCTCTGCCTTCCGTTTGCTTTCTCGCGAGGCACCCTCATGTGCCCTCGCGAGCGTTTTTCCTTCTCTCTGCCGTCCATCTGCTTTCTCGCGAGGCACCCTCGTTCGAGCCCACAAGCTAGTGCATCTCTCCTAATCCGTGCCCCTCGGGTACCGCGATATGAAGCGCTGGGTCAGGGCTTGAGCGAACGATAAGTTCACTAGCGAGCTTCCTAATGAATTTTTTGCAGTTCCTGAGCGACCACCAAGGCAAGACGGGCACGAGGAAACAAGTGCCTAGTGAAGAGGAGGCTACCCCGAACGTGCCGAGCTAGGTTATCTCTACACAAAATAAAGACACAACACGGAAACAACAAACATAGCATAATGATTGAGGAATCATAGTTCGATACACGCCCTTCCGGGCCCATACTGGTTTCATTTTTGATGCAGGAAGGAAAAGAAGAACGGAACAAAAGCGGCGCTCGCCCCTGCAGCGGTCCACGGGGGTAGGCCCTTGGCGACGTCCCGAGCTTAGCCGGATCCCTCCTCGCGCTTCATGGAGGCGCGGCGGCGAGACGACCCGCTACCGCCTTCAAAGCGAGCGCGGCGGCTGGTCGTAGCCGCCGCCGCTGGGGCCGTCGCCGAGAGAAGAGCTGCCGTAGCTGGACGAAGCGCGACCGGCGGGCTCACCCTCGCCCTCGTCGCGGCCGTCGCCGAGGCCGAGCACCTCCTCGCCGTCGTTCATCTCGGGGCAGCACCCGGCGCGGCGACCATCTTCCCCAAACACCCTCACGTAGAGGGTCGCATCACCATCATACTTGAAATGGAGGGTCCACCGCCTGCCCAGGCCGCGCGCGGGGGCGAATATCTGCCAACCGCGGGCCAGAGCTATGTTGCCCGTGACGGAGACCTCGACCACAACCCAAGAAGCCCGGCTGCAGCAACCGTCCGCCTGCAGCCAGAGCCCACCTGGACCGGAGGCCGGCAGCTCATCAGCAAAGGAGCGGGGAAGCTGGACCCAGCTGCCGGCCAGATCCTCCGACCATCCAATGAACTCCGGCAGCTCCTCAGCTGAGTGGAAGCGCGGCCGGGGAGGCCGCGCAACCACGGCGCGTCTCCCTTCATCGACGAGGCTGCCGCGACTGGAGCGACCTCTGCCACACGCAGCGGTGCCACCCCGGGAGCGGGGAGCCGCGGCGGGGGTCGCGTGTGCTTACGGGGACGGCCGCGTCTGCGCTTGGGCACAGAGGAGCCGGGCCCCTCGCTGGGGGCCTTCCCCTTCTCCGCGGCAGAGAACCTCTTCGACAGCGCCATTGCTACTAGCGGTGGAGCAAGGAGAAAGAATCAAGCAGGATGGGAAGAAGTGACGACGGGGGCTCTGCCCCCCCCCCTCTCCATTTATAGCAGAAGAAGGCCAACCGGCGCCTCCCACTATCACAGGTAATGATGGCTTCCCCTTGCATGTCGCAGGGACTTGTCAAGTCGGGCAGTTGCCGATGCAGCGTGGGGAAGCGGAAACGCCCACGTCCAATCAACCGCCACGCGTCGACCAAGGCCGCAGGCTTTTGGGGCCCGCGGCGCTCCGCACTTGACCTTTGGCTTCGCCTCGAAGCCAAGCCCGAGCGTGCCTTGGGCCCCGGGGCTACTGTCAGCGTTCTGGGAACGGGGGTCCCCAGACTTGCCTGCCTGCGGCCCACGGCGTGGCTGTGCTAGCAGGCATGTACGGCCCATCTTCATCAACAAGGCATTCAAGACCCTCGCGAGGGGCCAAGCCTCGCGAGGCGGACGAAACAAGACCTCCTCAGGAGCGGCCTGATAACCCACAAGTATAGGGGATCAATTGTAGCCTCTTTCGATAAGTAGGAGTGTCGAACCCAACGAGGAGCTAAAGGCAGAACAAATATTCCCTCAAGTTCTATCGACCACCGATACAACTCTACGCACGCTTAACGTTCGCTTTACCTAGAACAAGTATGAAACTAGAAGTACTTTGTAGGTGTTGTTGGATAGGTTTTCAAGAAAATAAAGAGAGCGTAAATAAAAAGCAGGGGCTGTTTAGATAAAGACACAACTAAGTTAGTTTTAGTAGAGAGCTTTTTGTTACGAGAAAGTTATTTGTCCCTAGGCAATCGATAACTAGACCGGTAATCATTATGGCAATTTTATTGAGGGAGAGGCATAAGCTAACATACTTTCTCTACTTGGATCATATGCACTTATGATTGGAACTCTAGCAAGCATCCGCAACTACTAAAGATCATTAAGGTAAAACCCAACCATAGCATTAAAGTATCAAGTCCTCTTTATCCCATACGCTAACAACCTACTTACTCGGGTCTGTGCTTTTGTCACTCACGCCACCCACCATAAGCAAATCATGAACATATTGCAAACCCTACAGCGGGAATCCCTAACGCTTGCGCGACACGGAGAGCACCATAGGACAGCACCAATAATTAAAACATGCAACTCAAACCAATCTTGATCATGAAATTGCCCATAGGACAAAACGGATCTAGTCAAACATCATAGAATAGCCATACATCATTGGGAAATAATATATAGCGTTGAGCTCCATGTTTAAGTAGAGATTACAGCGGGTAAGAGAGAGGTTACACCGCTGCATAGAGGGGGGAAGAGTTGGTGATGATGGCGGTGAAGTTGTTGGTGAAGATGGCGGTGATGATGATGACTACGGCAGCGTTCCGGTGCCACCGGAAGAGAAGGGGAGAGGGGGACCCTTCGTCTTCTTCTTCCTTGACCTCCTCCCTAGATGGGAGAAGGGTTTCCCCTCTGGTCCTTGGCCTCCATGGCGTGGGAGGGGCGAGAGCCCCTCCGAGATTGGATCTGTCTCTCTGTTTCTCTCTGTTTCTGCGTTCTGGTTATGCCCTTTCACCGTTTCGTATATATATGGAGATCCGTAACTCCGATTGGATTGAAACCTTCGCCGAGATTTTTTTTCCGAAAATTAGCTTTCTTGCGGCCAAAGTAGAGCAGCAACCGCCTTACGGGGGGGCCACGAGGGGGGCAGGCGCGCCCCCTGCCTCGTGCCCCCTCGGCCACCGTCTCGCGTTGATTCTTCCTCCCATATTCTCCAAATATTCCAAAAATATTCTCCGTCCGTTTTTATCCCGTTTGGATTCCCTTTGATATGGGGTTTCTGCGAAACATAAAACATGCAACAAACAGGAACTGGCACTGGGCACTGGATCAATATGTTAGTCCCAAAAATAGTATAAAAAGTTGCCAAAAGTATATGAAAGTTGTATAATATTGGCATGGAACAATCAAAAATTATAGATATGACGGAGACGTATCAACATCCCCAAGCTTAATTCCTGCTCGTCCTCGAGTAGGTAAATGATAAAAAAAGATAATTTTTGATGTGGAATGCTACCTAGCATAATCTTGATCATGTATCTAATCATGGCATGAATATTAAGACACGAGTGATTCAAAGCAATAGTCTATCATTTGACATTAAGACAATAATACTTCAAGCATACTAATAAAGCAATCATGTCTTTTCAAAATAACATGGCCAAAGAAAGTTATCCCTACAAAATCATATAGTCTGGCTATGCTCCATCTTCACCACACAAAATATCCAAATCATGCACAACCCCGATGTCAAGCCAGCAATTGTTTCATACTTTTGATGTTCTCAAACCTTTTCAACTTTCACGCAATACATGAGCGTGAGCCATGGACATAGCACTATAGGTGGAATAGGATATGATGGTGGAGGTTGTGTGGAGAAGACAAAAAGGAGAAGATAGTCTCACATCAACTAGGCGTATCAACGGGCTATGCAGATGCCCATCAATAGATATCAATGTGAGTGAGTAGGGATTGCCATGCAACGGATGCACTAAGAGCTATAAGTGTATGAAAGCTCAGACTGAAAACTAAGTGGGTGTGCATCCAACTTGCTTGCTCATGAAGACCTCGGGCATTTGAGGAAGCCCATCATCGGAATATACAAGCCAAGTTCTATAATGAAAATTCCCACTAGTATATGAAAGTGATAACTCAAGAGACTCTCTATATGAAGGATCATGGTGCTACTCTGAAGCACAAGCATGGTAAAAGGATAGTAACATTGCCCCTTCTCTCTTTTTCTCTCATTTTTTTTATTTTTTTGGTGGGCTTCTTTGGCCTCTTTTTTTTATTTGGGCTTCTTTGGCCTCTTTTATTTTTTTGTAAAGTCCAGAGTCTCATCCCGACTTATGGGGGATCATAGTCTCCATCATCCTTTCCTCACCGGGGCAATGCTCTAATAATGATGATGATCACACTTTTATTTACTTACAACTCAATATTACAACTCGATACCTGGAACAAAGATATGACTCTATATGAATGCCTCCGGCGGTGTACCGGGATGTGCAATGATCTAGCATAACAAAGATATCAAAAAAATATCATGCTAGCTATCTTACGATCATGCAAAGCAATATGACAATGAATGCTCGAGTCATGTATATGATGATGATGGAAGTTGCATGGCAATATATCTCGGAATGGCTATGGAAATGCCATGATAGGTAGGTATGGTGGCTGTTTTGAGGAACATATAATGAGGCTTATGTGTGATAGAGCGTATCGTATCATGGGGTTTGGATGCACCGGCGAAGTTTGCACCAACTCTCGAGGTGAGAAAGGGCAATGCGCGGTACCGAAGAGGCTAGCAATGATGGAAGGGTGAGAGTGCGTATAATCCATCGACTCAACATTAGTCATAAAGAACTCACATACTTATTGCAAAAATCTATTAGTCATCGAAACAAAGTACTACACGCATGCTCCTAGGGGATAGATTGGTAGGAAAAGACCATCGCTCGTCCCCGACCGCCACTCATAAGGAAGACAATCAATAAATAAATCATGCTCCGACTTCATCACATAACGGTTCACCATATGTGCATGCTACGGGAATCACAAACCTCAACACAAGTATTTCTACTAATCTACAACTACCCACTAGCATGACTCTAATATCACCATCTTTATATCGCAAAACTATTGCAAGGAATCAAACATACCATATTTAGTGATCTACAAGTTTTATGTAGGATTTTATGACTAACCATGTGAATGACCAGTTCTTGTCATCTCTCTAAATAGATATAAGTGAATCAAGAGAGTTTCATTCTTTCTACAAAAGATATGCCAACTCTCTAACAAATATAAGTGAAGAAAAAGAGCATTCTACAAATGGCGGTTTTCTATGTGAAGAGAAACAGGCAATCCAAACTTCAAATGATATAAGTGAAGCACATGAAGCATTCTATAAAGCCATACTCAAAAGATATAAGCGAAGTGCAAAGAGCATTCTATAAATCAACCAAGGACTATCTCATACCAGCATGGTGCATAAAAGGAAAATGAAAACTAAATGCAAAAGACGCTCCAAGATTTGCACATATCGCATGAATGAAAAGAATCCGAAAACATACCGATACTTGTTGAAGAAAGAGGGGATTCCTTCCGGGGAATCCCCAAGCTTAGACGCTTGAGTCTCCTTGAATATTTACTTGGGGTGCCTTGGGCATCCCCAAGCTTGAGCTCTTGCCTCTCTTCCTTCTTCTCACATCGAGACCTCCTCGATCATCAAACACTTCATCCACACAAAACTTCAACAGAAAACTCGGTAAGATCCGTTAGTATAATAAAGCAAATCACTACTCTAAGTACTGTTGAAAACCAATTCATATTTTTTTGGCATTGTGTCTACTGCAGTATATCTTTTCCATGGCTTAATCCACTGATATAAATCAATAGTTTCGTCAAAACAAGTAAACTATGCATCAAAAACAGAATCTGTCTAAAACAGAACAGTCTGTAATAATCTGAACATTCACCATACTTATGATACTTTAAACATTCTGCCAAAATTAGGAAAAAAAATATAGAAAGACAGTGCAAAAAGTTTCAGAAACATTCGACGTTCCAGTAAAAAATGAAAAATCGCGCACTAGAGGCAAAGTTTCTGTCCTGCACCGTACAAACCAACAAGCATTGTAAACATCCTAAAGGCAAACCTTAGCACATTATTTTTATAATACAATGGAATTGTACAAGGGGATAATTATTTTTGTTGAAAAGTTTCTGTAATCAAGATTCACAAAGTTTCCGTGAGCATGAACAAAGTTCAAGGCTAGCTCCCACTTCAACAATGCTTGTCTCTCTCACTTTCACTTTCCTTTTCGAAAAAGTTTTGGGTTCCCCTCTTTATTTTTGTTGTTTTTAAACTATATAAAAGCACTCGACAGAAATAAATGACTCTCTAAAACTTCCGGGTTGTCTCCCTGGCAGCGCTTTCTTTAAAGCCATCAAGCTAGGCATATAGTGCTCAAGTAATGGATCCACCCGGATCCCAAGGTAAATCAAAGCCAATTTTAATTCACAATGATTTGTAATTTAGTAGTGAGCACAAAGCAACATATATCATGTAATAACGAAGTCTAACTCTTTTCCTATGCATCAGCATGTCATAAAAGAACAATTCATGCACACATAGTAAAGGCCAATGCATAGTATAAATAGTTTCTTGCAATTTTATCGTGTTGGAAACATAGAGAGGTGGAGATATAGTTCCTCTCTCATAATAATTGCAAGTAGGAGCAGCAAGCACATGCATATTATACTCATCAAAATCATCATGTGTAGTAGTAAAAGGCAACCCATCAATATAATCCTTAATAAGCACAAACTTCTCCGATATAGTGTAGTTGGGAGAATTCAAAAAGATAATAGGACTATCATGCGTGGGTGCAATAGCAACAATTTCATGTTTAACATAAGGAACTATAGCAAGTTCATCTCCATCAGCATAATTCATATTGGCATCTTGGCCACAAGCATAGCAAGCATCATCAAAAAGGGATATTTCAAGAGAATCAACTGGATCATAATAGTCATCATAGCAATCATCCTTCGGTAAGCACGAAGGGAAATTAAACAATGTATGAGTTGAAGAGTTACTCTCATTAGAAGGTGGGCACGGGTAGCTAATCCGCTCTTCCTCCTTTTGTTCTTCGCTCTCCTCATCATCTTTTTCATCCATTGAGCTCACAGTTTCATCAATTTCTTCTTCCATAGACTCCTGCAAAATATTAGTCTCTTCTTGGACAGCGGAGTAGTCCTCAATATATGGTTCAACATAGGCATTAGAAGCATAATTATCATAGAAATATTTAAGTATGGCAAAAATTTCAGATTTGTAAAGAGTAGCATCATACGTTTCAATCAAAGAAGCAATTACGTAAGCACCCTTAAAAGCAACAAATTCTTTAATTTGTTGAACATCATAGTAATTATAAACACCCTTAGCATATGAAGATACGATTCCATTATCAATAAACTCACATTGGTAGGGAAGGTGTTTCTTAGGGTTTTCAGAACAACAAGTAACATCATATATTTAACATAAATTCCAAGCATAGCATTGCAAACGATAAATTTGATCCAAAACGTTTCCCTTTTCAGATATACGGTGTCGCACATAACAAGCATGCTCATCTAAAAATTTGCCCTCAACTAAGCTAGTTGGGGTTTCAGCACGAGCACATAGGGATCGAAGATGATCCAAGTAATAAGCTTCAGGAGTGTGATAGATTTTGAGTGGTTCTTCAACCATTGGTTCAGTAGGTACAACTAATTTTTTTGGTATTTTGCGTTTCCTACCCATAACTAAAGATAGAAAACAACTAAGAACAGCAAATAAAAATTACTTAGTGATAAAGCAAACAAGCACACACGAGAATATTCACCCCACGCTATTGCTCCCCGGCAACGGTGCCAAAAAAGGTCTTTATAACCCACAATTATAGGGGGTCAATTGTAGCCTCTTTCGATAAGTAGGAGTGTCGAACCCAACGAGGATCTAAAGGCAGAACAAATATTCCCTCAAGTTCTATCGACCACCGATACAACTCTATGCACGCTTAACGTTCGCTTTACCTAGAACAAGTATGAAACTAGAAGTACTTTGTAGGTGTTGTTGGATAGGTTTGCAAGAAAATAAAGAGAGCGTAAATAAAAAGTAGGGGCTGTTTAGATAAATACACAACTAAGTTAGTTTTAGTAGAGAGCTTTTTGTTACGAGAAAGTTATTTGTCCCTAGGCAATCGATAACTAGACCGGTAATCATTATTGCAATTTAATTTGAGGGAGAGGCATAAGCTAACATACTTTCTCTACTTGGATCATATGCACTTATGATTGTAACTCTAGCAAGCCTCCGCAAATACTAAAGATCATTAAGGTAAAACCCAACCATAGCATTAAAGTATCAAGTCCTCTTTATCCCATACACAAACAACCTACTTACTCGGGTCTGTGCTTCTGTCACTCACGCCACCCACCATAAGCAAATCATGAACATATTGCAAACCCTACAGTGGGAATCCCTCACGCTTGCGCGACACGGAGAGCACCATAGGACAGCACCAGTAATTAAAACATGCAACTCAAACCAATCTTGATCATCAAATAGCCCATAGGACAAAACAGATCTAGTCAAACATCATAGAATAGCCATACATCATTGGGAAATAATATATAGCGTTGAGCACCATGTTTAAGTAGAGATTACAGCGGGTAAGAGAGAGGTTACACCGCTGCATAGAGGGGGGAAGAGTTGGTGATGATGGCGGTGAAGTTGTTGGTGAAGATGGCGGTGATGATGATGGCCACGGCAGCGTTCCGGCGCCACCGGAAGAGAAGGGGAGAGGGGGGCCCTTCTTCTTCTTCTTCCTTGACCTCCTCCCTAGATGGGAGAAGGGTTTCCCCTCTGGTCCTTGGCCTCCATGGCGTGGGAGGGACGAGAGCCCCTCCGAGATTGGATCTGTCTCTCTGTTTCTGCGTTCTGGTTCTGCCCTTTCACCGTTTCGTATATATATGGAGATCCGTAACTCCGATTGGATTGAAACCTTCACCGAGATTTTTTTCCAAAAATTAGCTTTCTTGTGGCCAAAGTAGAGCAGCAACTAGCTTACGGGGGGCCGACGAGGGGGGCAGGCGTGCCCCCCTGCCTCGTGCCCCCCTCGGGCACCGTCTCGCGTTGATTCTTCCTCCCATATTCTCCAAATATTCCAAAAATATTCTCCGTCCGTTTTTATCCCGTTTGGATTCCGTTTGGTATGGGGTTTCTGCGAAACATTAAACATGCAACAAACAGGAATTGGCACTGGGCACTGGATCAATATGTTAGTCCCCAAAATAGTATAAAAAGGTGCCAAAAGTATATGAAAGTTGTATAATATTGGCATGGAACAATAAAAATTATAGATACGACGGAGACGTATCACGGTCTCACCAGGTTGCCTCGCGAGGAGCGGAGAGATCGAGGCGGGGCAAACCTCGCGAGGTTCTCGTGACGTGAGCCATGACGATCAAGATCAGGCGGGCGCCAGCGCGCACAGTGTCCTTGTTTCCTCTTTGGTGCTAAGGGGGCAAGCGCGGGCGCAGAGTACCGAGGCGTCAAGCAAAGGTTTCCATATCAGTGCAACAAGACCAAGACCAGCAGGATGGCAAGACGGAGGTCACCATGGAGCCCAAGACGGCGTCATCACCAGAGCCTTTTGCAGGCGAAGACTACTTTTGTCAGGATAAGATGTACTAGTTGTCCCCTTTCAAATTGGCCGTTGTTGGCTCCCTTCCCGCTCAATATTTGGGGAGAGGACCAGGGCCTATATAAGTAGAACTAGCCACCATCGTAGGGGAGGACTAATTCAGAGGCATCTCACCTAATCCTTAGCCACACACCGAGCACAAGAACACCTCAACCTCAGGAGGCCGTTCTTCCCCTTGTACTGTTCATCATCAGCCCAAGAGGCAATCCACCACCACACTGGAGTAGGGTATTACACCACAACGGTGGCCCGAACCAGTATAAATCTTGTGTCCCTTGTGTTGTGAGTTCGTCGAGTTCGTTCTTGAGATCTTAGCTAGTTAGGACGTGGATCGGTAAGGAGGAAATCTTCGCGCACACCACAGTGTTCGAACCTTGAGGGTTTTGCAGGAACCCGTGATCCGACAGAGACATACTCATAGGATTTTTATATGCTATTCTATAAGCCCAAAGTGCATCATCTAATTTCTTAGACCAATTCTTTCAGTGCCTATTGACAGTCTTTTACAAAATTAATTTTATTTCTCTATTGCTAAGTTCAACTTGACCACTAGACTGAGGATGATAAGGTGATGCAATTCTATAGTTAACATCATACTTGGCAAGCATTTTGCGGAAAGCACCATGAATAAAGTGTGAACCACCATCGGTCATTAAATATCTAGGGACTCCAAACCTTGGGAAAATAGCTTCCTTAAGCATTTTAATAGAGGTGTTGTGACTGGAATAGCTTCTACCCATTTAGTAACATAATCAACAGCAACCAAAATATGTGTATACCCATTAGAGGCAGGAAAAGGTCCCATGTAATCAAATCCCCAAACATCAAATGGTTCAACAACAAGTGAATAATTCATGGGCATTTCTTGACGCTTACCGATATTACCTATTCTTTGGCATTCATCACAAGAAGACGAACTTACGAGCATCCTTGAAGAGAGTAGGCCAATAAAATCCGGATTGCAATACCTTGTGAGGAGTTCTATCTCCAGCATGATGCCTCCATATGCTTCGGAGTGACATTTCCGTAGGATTTGTCCCTGTTCATGCTCAGGTACACAACATCTAATAATTGCATCTACTCCTTCTTTATAAAGATGTGGGTCATCCCAAAAGTAATGTCTTAAATCATAGAAGAATTTTTTCTTTTGTTGGTATGTAAAGCTAGGTGGTAAATATTTAGCAACAATGTAATTAGCATAGTCAGCATACCAAGGAGTATTATGAGCAACATTTATTGCAACTAATTGCTCATCAGGAAAACTATCATCACTAGGTAGTGGGTCATCAAGCACATTTTCAAGCCTAGACAAGTTATCAGCTACGGGGTTCTCAGCCCCTTTTCTATCAGTGATATGTAAATCAAATTCCTGTAGCAAGAGAACCCATCGAATAAGTCTAGGTTTAGCATCTTTCTTCTCCATAAGATATTTTGTAGGAGCATGATCGGTGTGAACAATTACTTTTGAATCAACAATGTAAGATCTAAATTTATCACAAGCAAACACCACTGCCAGGAATTCTTTTTCAGTAGTAGCATAATTTCGTTGAGCACTCTCTAGAGTTTTACTAGCATAATGAATAACACTCAGTTTCTTATCAACTCTTTGTCCTAGAACAACACCAACAACATAATCACTAGCATCACACATAATTTCAAAAGGCAAGTTCCAATCAGGTGGTTGAACAATAGGTGCAGAAATTAAGGCTTTCTTGAGTGTTTCGAAGGCTTCTAAACAATCATCATCAAAAACAAAAGGAACATCCTTGGCAAAAGGTTTGTAAGAGGCCTAGAAATTTTACATAAGTCTTTGATAAATCTCCTATAGAAACCAGCATGACCTAGGAAACTACGAATACCTTTGATATCTTTAGGACATGGCATTTTCTCAATTGCATCAACCTTACCTTTGTCCACTGCAATACCTCTTTCAGAAATGTTATGGCCCAAAACAATACCTTAATTAACCATAAAGTGGCACTTCTCCCAATTCAAGACAAGATTTGTTTGCTCACATCTCTGCAAAACTCGGTCAAGATTGCTTAAACAATCATCAAAAGACTTCCCATAAACAGAGAAGTCATCCATGAAAACCTCAACAATCTTTTCACAAAAGTCAGAGAATATAGCAGTCATACATCTTCGAAAGGTAGTAGGTGCATTACATAAACCAAAAGGCATAAGTGTATACGCATAAGTTCCAAAGGGACAAGTGAAAGTGGTCTTTTCTTGATTAGGTTGAGAAACAGGTATTTGTGAAAAACCAGAATATCCATCAAGGAAACAAAAATATGTGTGCTTAGATAATCTTTCTAGCATTTGATCAATAAAAGGCAAAGGGTAATGATCTTTTCTAGTTGCTTTATTTAATTTTCTAAAATCAATTACCATTCTATAGCCTGTAACAATTCTCTGTGGAATAAGTTCATTCTTATCATTAGGAACAACAGTAATACCTCCTTTCTTAGGGACACAATGAACATGACTTACCCATCTATTATCGGCTATAGGATAGATTATACCTGCTTCCAGAAGTTTTAAGGTTTACGTTCTTACCACTTCCTTCATTTTCGGATTTAACCGACATTGGTGATCAACAACGGGTTTAGCATCAGGTTCAATATTAATCTTGTGCTGACATAGAGTGGGACTAGTGCCCTTTAAATCATCAAGAGTATATCCAATAGCAGCTCGGTGCTTCCTTAGAACTTTCCATAATCTTTCTTCTTCATGTTCTGAAAGGTTAGAACTAATAATAATAGGATATATCTTCTTTTCATCAAGATAAGCATATTTCAAAGTGTCTGGCAATTGTTTTAATTCAAACACAGGATCACCTTTAGGTGGAGGAGGACCTCCAAGAGTTTCAATAGGCAAATTGTGTTTAAGCAGAGGACGTTGTTCAATGAAAATCTTATCTATTTCATTTCTTTCATGCATATGTAGACCATTTTCATGGTCTAGCAAATATTGTTGTAGTGGATCAGTAGGAGGCACATCAATAGAAGCAGGACCAATTATTTCATCCTTACTAGGCAATTCTTTTTCATGAAGCTTTCTACTAAACTTGGAAAAATTAAACTCATGAGACTCATGACCAAAACTAACACCGACAGTTTGTTTCTCACAATCTATTTTAGCATTAATGGTGTTCAAGAAAGGTCTACCAAAGATAATGGGACAAAAGTCATCTTGTGGGGAACCAAGAACAAGAAAATCAGTAGGGTATTTTATTTTCCCACAGAAGACTTCAACATCTCTAAGAATCCCAATTGGTGAAATAGTATCTCTATTAGCAAGTTTAATAGTAACATATATGTCTTCTATCTCTCTGGGTGTTATGTCATTCATAATTTCTTGATATAAGGAATAAGGAATAGCAGTCACGCTAGCACCTATGTCACATAAACCATGATAACAGTGATCTCCTATTTTAACTGAGACAACGGGCATGCCAACAACAGGTCTATGTTTATCATTTTTATCAGGTTTGGCAATTCTAGCAGCTTCTTCACAGAAGTAAATAACATGCCCATCTACATTTTCTTCCAAGAGATCCTTAACCATAGAAATACTGGGTTCTACTTTAATTTTTCCATTAGGTTTAGGTGTTCTAATATAACTTTTGTTGACCACAGTTGAAACTTTAGCATGTTCCTTTATCCTAACAGGGAAAGGTGGTTTCTCAACATAAGCAGCAGGAACAATTGGATCAACATTATAAAGTATAGTTCCTTCTTTAGCTACTACCGGTTCTTTAATTTCTTCTTTAATAGGTGGGTGATATTTAAACCATTTATCTTTAGGGAGATCAACATGAGTAGCAAATGATTCACAAAAGGAGGCTACTATCTCAGAGTCAAGTCCATATTTAGTGCTAAAATTTTGAAAAGCATCGGTATTCATAAAAGATTTAACACAATCATACTTAAGCTTAATACCTGACTCTTTACCTTCGTCGAGTTCCCAATCTTCAAAGTTGCGTTTAATTCTTTCCAAAAGATCCCACCTGAATTCAATAGTCTTCTTCATAAAACAACCAGCACAAGAAATATCAAGCATGGATCGATCATTATGAGAAAGCCGAGCATAAAAATTCTGGATAATAATTTCTCTTGAGAGCTCATGATTGGGGCATGAATATAACACTGACTTCAGCCTCCCCCAAGCTAGAGCTATACTTTCTCCTTCACGAGGCCAAACATTATATATGTAATTCCGATCACGATGAACTAGATGCATAGGATAATTTTTTTGGTGGAACTCCAATTTTAATCGATTCCAATTCCAAGACCCAATATCATCGCATAGCCTATACCATGCCAATGCTTTTCCCTTAAAAGAAAAAGGGAAAACCTTCTTCTTTACTTCATCTCCGGGTAAACCTGCAAGCTTAAACAATCCACATATTTGTTCCACATATATCAAGTGCATATCAGGATGTTCGATTCCATCTCCTGCATAAGGATTGGCTAGCAGTTGTTCTATCATACCCGAAGTAATTTCATATTCAATATTTTCAGTAGGTGCAGTAGGTTGAGGGGTAGCTAATTGTGGTTCCGGTCGAGGTGAAGATACCCCGAACAAACCCCTCAAAGGATTGTTTTCCATAGTAACAAGTGACAGTAAATTTCAGCACACTATATAAATGTTTCCTTACCAAATTCCACTTACCAAAGGCGCTTCACTCCCCGGCTACGGCGCTAGAAAAAAGCCTTGATGACCCACAAGTATAGGGGATCAATTTTCGCTCTTTTCGATAAGTAAGAGTGTCGATCCCAACGAGGAGCAGAAGGAAATGACAAGTGGTTTTCAGCAAGGTAATGTCTGCAAGTGCCGAAATTGTAAGTAACAGAGTAGTTTTATAGCAAGGTAAATTGTAACGAGCAAGTGACGATAATAGTAGCAAAAGTGCAGCAAGGTAGCCCAATCCTTTTGAGGCAAAGGATAGGCCAAAACGGTCTCTTATAATAAGCAAAGCGTTCTTGAGGGTACACCGGAATTTCATCCAGTCACTTTCATCATGTTGATTCGATTCGTGTTCGCTACTTTGATAATTTGATATGTGGGTGGACCGGTGCTTAGGTGCTGTTCTTACTTGAAAAAACCTCCTACTTATGATTAAGCTGAAGGAAATATGCCCTAGAGGCAATAATAAAGTATTATTTATTTCCTTGTATCATGATAAATGTTTATTATTCATGCTAGAATTGTATTAACCGGAAACATAATACATGTGTGAATATATAGACAAACAGAGTGTCACTAGTATGCCTCTACTTGACTAGCTCGTTGATCAAAGATGGTTATGTTTCCTAGCCATAGACATAAGTTGTCATTTGATTAACGAGATCACCTCATTAGGAGAATGACGTGATTGACTTGACCCATTCCGTTAGCTTAGCACTCGATCGTTTAGTATGTTGCTATTGCTTTCTTCATGACTTATACATGTTCCTATGACTATGAGATTATGCAACTCCCGTTTACCGGAGGAACACTTTGTGTGCTACCAAACGTCACAACGTAAATGGGTGATTATAAAGGTGCTCTACAGGTGTCTCCAAAGGTACTTGTTGGGTTGGCGTATTTCGAGATTAGGATTTGTCACTCCAATTGTCGGAGAGGTGTCTCTGGGCCCACTCGGTAATGCACATCACTATAAGCCTTGCAAGCATTGTGACTAATGAGTTACTTGCGGGATGATGTGTTACGGAACGAGTAAAGAGACTTGCCGGTAACGAGATTGAACTAGGTATCGAGATACCGACGATCAAATCTTGGGCAAGTAACATACTGGTGACAAAGGGAACAACGTATGTTGTTATGCGGTCTGACCGATAAAGATCTTCGTAGAATATGTGGGAGCCAATATGGGCATCCAGGTCCCGCTATTGGTTATTGACCGGAGACATGTCTCCGTCATGTCTACATAGTTCTCAAACCCGTAGGGTCCGCACGCTTAACGTTACGATGACAGTTTTATTGAGTTTTGATGTACCGAAGGAGTTCGGAGTCCCGGATGAGATCGGGAATATGACGAGGAGTCTCGAAATGATCGAGACGTAAAAATCGATATATTAGACGACTATATTCGGACTTCGGAAAGGTTCCGAGTGATTCGGGTATTTTTCGGAGTACCGGAGAGTTACGGGAATTCGTATTGGGCCTTAATGGGCCATACGGGAAAGGAGAGAAAGGCCTCAAAAGGTGGCCGCACCCCTCCCCATGGTCTGGTCCGAATTGGACTAGGGAAGGGGGGCGCACCCTTCCTTCTTTCTCCTTCCCCCTTCCCTTCTCCTACTCCCACAAGGAAAGGAGGAGTCCTACTCCCGGTGGGAGTAGGGCCCCCCCTATGGCGCGCCTCTCCCCTTGGCCGGCTGCCTCCCCCTTGCTCCTTTATATACGGGGGCAGGGGGCACCCCAGAGACACAACAATTGATCATGAGATCTCTTAGCCGTGTGCGGTGCCCCCTCCACCATATTACACCTCGATAATACCGTTGCGGAGCTTAGGCGAAGCCCTGCGTCGGTGGAACATCATCATCGTCACAACGCCGTCGTGCTGACGAAACTCTCCCTCAACACTCGGCTGGATCGGAGTTCGAGGGACGTCATCAAGCTGAACGTGTGTAGAACTCGGAGGTGTCGTACGTTCGGTACTTGATCGGTCGGATCGTGAAGACGTACGACTACATCAACCGCGTTGTGATAACGCTTCCGCTGTCGGTCTACGAGGGTACGTGGACTACACTCTCCCCTCTCGTTGCTATGCATCACCATGATCTTGCGTGTGCGTAGGAAATTTTTGAAATTACTACGTTCCCCAATAGTGGCATCCGAGCTTGGTTTTATGCGTTGATGTTATATGCACGAGTAGAACACAAGTGAGTTGTGGGCGATATAAGTCATACTGCTTACCAGCATGTCATATTTTGGTTCAGCGGTATTGTGAGATGAAGCGGCCTGGACCGACATTACGCGTACGCTTACGCGAGACTGGTTTCACCGTTGCGAGCACTCGTTGCTTAAAGGTGACCGGCGGGTGTCTGTCTCTCTCACTTTAGTTGAACCAAGTGTGGCTACGCCCGGTCCTTGCGAAGGTTAAAACAGCACCAACTTGACAAACTATCATTGTGGTTTTGATGCGTAGGTAAGAACGGTTCTTGCTAAGCCCGTAGCAACCACGTAAAATATGAAACAACAAAGTAGAGGACGTCTAACTTGTTTTTGCAGGGCATGTTGTGATGTGATATGGTCAAGACATGATGTGATATAATGTGTTGTATGAGATGATCATGTTTTGTAACCGAGTTATCGGCAACTGGCAGGAGCCATGTGGTTGTCGCTTTATTGTATGAGATGCAATCGCCATGTAATAGTTTTACTTTATCACTAAGCGGTAGCGATAGTCGTAAAAGCAATAAGTTGGCGAGACGACAACGATGCTACGATGGAGATCAAGGTGTCGCGCCAGTGACGATGGTGATCATGACGGTGCTTCAGAGATGGAGATCACAAGCACGGTGCTTCGGAGATGGAGATCACAAGCACAAGATGATGATGGCCATATCATATCACTTATATTGATTGCATGTGATGTTAATCCTTTATGCATCTTATCTTGCTTTGTTTGACGGTAGCATTATAAGATGATCCTTCACTAAATTATCAAAGTATAAGTGTTCTCCCTGAGTATGCACCGTTGCGAAAGTTCTTCGTGCTGAGACACCACGTGATGATCGGGTGTGATATGCTCTACGTTCAAATACAACGGGTGCAAAACAGTTGCACACGCGGAATACTCAGGTTAAACTTGACGAGCCTAGCATATAACAGATATGGCCTCGGAACACGGAGACCGAAAGGTCGAGCGTGAATCATATAGTAGATATGATCAACATAGTGATGTTCACCATTGAAACTACTCCATCTCACGTGATGATCGGACATGGTTTAGTTGATATGGATCACGTGATCACTTAGAGGATTAGAGGGATGTCTATCTAAGTGGGAGTTCTTAAGTAATATGATTAATTGAACTTAAATTTATCATGAACTTAGTCCTGATAGTATTTTGCAAATTATGTTATAGATCAATAGCTCGCGTTGTTGCTTCCCTGTGTTTATTTTTGATATGTTCCTAGAGAAAAATTATGTTGAAAGATGTTAGTAGCAAAGATGCGGATTGGATCCGTGATCTGAGGATTATCCTCATTGCTGCACAGAAAAATTATGTCCTTGATGCACCGCTAGGTGACAGACCTATTGCAGGAGCAGATGCAGACGTTATGAACGTTTGGCTAGCTCAATATGATGACTACTTGATAGTTTAGTGCACCATGCTTAACGGCTTAGAATCGGGACTTCAAAGACGTTTTGAACGTCATGGACCATATGAGATGTTCCAGGAGTTGAAGTTAATATTTCAAGCAAATACCCGAGTTGAGAGATATGAAGTCTCCAACAAGTTCTATAGCTAAAAGATGGAGGAGAATCGCTCAACTAGTGAGCATGTGCTCAGATTGTCTGGGTACTACAATCGCTTGAATCAAGTGGGAGTTAATCTTCCAGATAAAATAGTGATTGACAGAATTCTCTAGTCACCATCACCAAGTTAGTAGAACTTCGTGATGAACTATAGTATGTAAGGGATGACGAAGTAATTCCCGAGCTCTTCGCGATGCTGAAATCGACGAAGGTAGAAATCAAGAAAGAGCATCAAGTGTTGATGGTTAACAAGACCACTAGTTTCAAGAAAAGGGCAAAGGGATAGAAGGGGAACTTCAAAAGAACGGCAAGCAAGTTGCTACTCAAGTGAAGAAGCCCAAGTCTGTACCTAAGCCTGAGACTAAGTGCTTCTACTGCAAAGGGACTGGTCACTGGAAGCGGAACTACCCCAACTATTTGGTGGATAAGAAGGATGGCAAAGTGAACAAAGGTATATTGGATATACATGTTATTGATGTGTACTTTACTAGTGTTTATAGCAACCCCTCGGTATTTGATACTGGTTCAGTTGCTAAGAGTAGTAACTCGAAACGGGAGTTGCAGAATAAACAGAGACTAGTAAAAGGCGAGGTGACGATGTTCGTTGGAAGTAGTTCCAAGATTGATATGATCATCATCGCACACTCCCTGTACTTTCGGGATTAGTGTTGAAACTAAATAAGTGTTATTTGGTGTTTGCGTTGAGCATGAATATGATTTGATCATGTTTATTGCAATACGGTTATTCATTTAAGTTAGAGAACAATTGTTGTTCTGTTTACATGAATAAAAACCTTCTATGGTCATACACACCAACGAAAATGGTTTGTTGGATCTCGATCGTAGTGATACACATATTCATAATATTGAAGCCAAAAGATGCGAAGTTAATAATGATAGTGCAACTTATTTGTGGCACTGTCGTTTAGGTCATATTGGTGTAAAGCGCATGAAGAAACTCCATACTGATGGGATTTTGGAATCACTTGATTATCAATCACTTGATGCTTGCGAACCGTGCCTCATGGGCAAGATGACTGAAACGCCGTTCTCCGAAACTATGGAGAGAGCAACAGATTTGTTGGAAATCATACATACAGATGTATGTGGTCCGATGAATATTGAGGCTCGTAGCAGGTATCATTATTTTCTGACCTTCACAGATGATTTGAGCAGATATGGGTATATCTACTTGATGAAACACAAGTCTGAAACATTTGAAAAGTTCAAAGAATTTCAGAGTGAAGTGGAGAATCATCGTAACAAGAAAATAAAAGTTTCTACGATATGATCGCAGAGGTAAAATATTTGAGTTACGAGTTTGGCCTTTAGTTAAAACAATGTGAAATAGTTTCACTACTCATGCCACCTGGAACACCACAGTGTAATGGTGTGTCCGAACATCATAACCGTACTTTATTAGATATGGTGCGATATATGATGTCTCTTACCGATCTACCACTATCGTTTTTGGGGTTATGCATTAGAGACAGCTGCATTCACGTTAAATAGGGTACCATCTAAATCCGTTGAGACGACATCTTATGAACTGTGGTTTGGCAAGAAACCAAAGTTGTCGTTTCTTAAAGTTTGGGGTTGCGATGCTTATGTGAAAAGGTTTCATCCTGATAAGCTCAAACCCAAATCGGAGAAATGTGTCTTCATAGGATACCCAAAGGAGACAGTTGGGTACACCTTCTATCACAGATCTGAAGGCAAGACATTCGTTGCTAAGAATGGATCCTTTCTAGAGAAGGAGTTTCTCTCGAAAGAAGTGAGTGGGAGGAAAGTAGAACTTGATGAGGTAACTATACCTGCTCCCTTATTGGAAAGTAGTTCATCACAGAAACCAGTTTCTGAGACACCTACACCAATTAGTGAGGAAGTTAATGATGATGATCATGAAACTTCAGATCAAGTTATTACTGAACCTCGTAGATCAACTAGAGTAAGATCCGCACCAGAGTGGTACGGTAATCCTGTTCTGGAAGTTATGTTACTAGACCATGACGAACCTACGAACTATGAAGAAGCAATGGTGAGCCCAGATTCCGCAAAATGGCTTGAGGCCAGGAAATCTAAGATGGGATCCATGTATGAGAACAAAGTATGGACTTTGATTGACTTGCCCAATGATCGGCGAGCCATAAAAAAATGGATCTTCAAGAGGAAGACGGACGTTGATAGTAGTGTTACTATCTACAAAGCTAGACTTGTCGGAAAAAGGTTTTTGACAAAGTTCAAAGTGTTGAATACGATGAGATTTTCTCACTCGCAGCGATGCTTAAGTCTGTCCGAATCATGTTAGCAATTGCCGCATTTTATGAAATCTGGCAAATGGATAAACAAAACTGCATTCCTTAATGGATTCATTAAAGAAGAGTTGTATATGATGCAACCAGAAGGTATTGTCAATCCTAAAGATGCTAACAAAATATGCAAACTCCAGTGATCCATCTATGGACTGGTGCAAGCATCTCGGAGTTGGAATATACGCTTTGATAAGTTGATCAAAGCATATAGTTTTATACAGACTTGCGGTGAAGCCTGTATTTACAAGAAAGTGAGTGGGAGCACTACAGCATTTCTGATAAGTATATGTGAATGACATATTGTTGATCGGAAATAATGTAGAATTATTCTGCAAAGCATAAAGGAGTGTTTGAAAGGAGTTTTTCAAAGAAAGACCTCGGTGAAGCTGCTTACATATTGAGCATCAAGATCTATAGAGATAGATCAAGACGCTTGATAAGTTTTTTCAATGAGTACATACCTTAACAAGATTTTGAAGTGGTTCAAAATAGAACAGTCAAAAAAAGAGTTCTTGCCTGTGTTACAAGGTGTGAAATTGAGTAAGACTCAAAGCCCAACCACGACAGAAGATAGAAAGAGAATGAAAGTCATTCCCTATGCCTTGGCCATAGGTTCTATAAAGTATGCCATGCTGTGTACCAGATCTATTGTATACCCTACACTGATTTTGGCAAGGGAGTACAATAGTGATCTAGGAGTAGGTCACTGGACAACGGTCAAAATTATCCTTACTGGAATAAGGATATGTTTCTCGATTATGGAAGTGACAAAAGGTTCGTCGTAAAAGGTTACGTCGATACAAGTTTTTGACACTAATCTAGATGACTCTAAGTCTCGGTCTAGATACATATTGAAAGGGGGAGCAATTAGCTAGAGTAGCATCGTGCAGAGCATTGTAGACATAAAAATTTGCAATATACTTACGGATCTGAATGTGACAGACCCGTTGACTAAAATTATCTCACAAGCAAAACATGATCACACCTTAGTACTCTTTGGGTGTTAATCACATAGCGATGTGAACTAGATTACTGACTCTAGTAAACCCTTTGGGTGTTTGTCACATGACGATGTGAACTATGGGTGTTAATCACATGGTGATGTGAACTATGGATGTTAAATCACATGGCGATGTGAACTAGATTATTGACTCTAGTGCAAGTGGGAGACTGAAGGAAATATGCCCTAGAGGCAATAATAAAGTATTATTTATTTCCTTGTATCATGATAAATGTTTATTATTCATGCTAGAATTGTATTAACCGGAAACATAATACATGTGTGAATATATAGACAAACAGAGTGTCACTAGTATGCCTCTACTTGACTAGCTCGTTAATCAAAGATGGTTATGTTTCCTAGCCATAGACATAAGTTGTCATTTGATTAACGAGATCACCTCATTAGGAGAATGACGTGATTGACTTGACCCATTCCGTTAGCTTAGCACTCGATCGTTTAGTATGTTGCTATTGCTTTCTTCATGACTTATACATGTTCCTATGACTATGAGATTATGCAACTCCCGTTTACCGGAGGAACACTTTGTGTGCTACCAAACGTCACAACGTAAATGGGTGATTATAAAGGTGCTCTACAGGTGTCTCCAAAGGTACTTGTTGGGTTGGCGTATTTCGAGATTAGGATTTGTCACTCCAATTGTCGGAGAGGTGTCTCTGGGCCCACTCGGTAATGCACATCACTATAAGCCTTGCAAGCATTGTGACTAATGAGTTAGTTGCGGGATGATGTGTTACGGAACGAGTAAAGAGACTTGCCGGTAACGAGATTGAACTAGGTATCGAGATACCGACGATCAAATCTTGGGCAAGTAACATACTGGTGACAAAGGGAACAACGTATGTTGTTATGCGGTCTGACCGACAAAGATCTTCGTAGAATATGTGGGAGCCAATATGGGCATCCAGGTCCCGCTATTGGTTATTGACCGGAGACGTGTCTCCGTCATGTCTACATAGTTCTCGAACCCGTAGGGTCCGCACGCTTAACGTTACGATGACAGTTTTATTGAGTTTTGATGTACCGAAGGAGTTCGGAGTCCCGGATGAGATCGGGGATATGACGAGGAGTCTCGAAATGGTTGAGACGTAAAAATCGATATATTGGACGACTATATTTGGACTTCGGAAAGGTTCCGAGTGATTCGGGTATTTTTCGGAGTACCGGAGAGTTACGGGAATTCGTATTGGGCCTTAATGGGCCATACGGGAAAGGAGAGAAAGGCCTCAAAAGGTGGCCGCACCCCTCCCCATGGTCTGGTCCGAATTGGACTAGGGAATGGGGGCGCACCCTTCCTTCTTTCTCCTTCCCCCTTCCCTTCTCCTACTCCCACAAGGAAAGGAGGAGTCCTACTCCCGGTGGGAGTAGGACTCCCCCCTATGGCGCGCCTCTCCCCTTGGCCGGCTGCCTCCCCCTTGCTCCTTTATATACGGGGGCAGGGGGGCACCCCAGAGACACAACAATTGATCCTTGAGATCTCTTAGCCGTGTGCGGTGCCCCCCTCCACCATATTACACCTCGATAATACCGTTGCGGAGCTTAGGCGAAGCCCTGCGTCGGTGGAACATCATCATCGTCACCACGCCGTCGTGCTGACGAAACTCTCCCTCAACACTCGGCTGGATCGGAGTTCGAGGGACGTCATCGAGCTGAACGTGTGTAGAACTCGGAGGTGCCGTACGTTCAGTACTTGATCGGTCGGATCGTGAAGACGTACGACTACATCAACCGCGTTGTGATAACGCTTCCTCTGTCGGTCTACGAGGGTACGTGGACAACACTCTCCCCTCTCGTTGCTATGCATCACCATATCTTGCGTGTGCGTAGGAAATTTTTGAAATTACTACGTTCCCCAACATAAGCCTCTCGCAAGCATCCGCAACTACGAGAAAAGTATTAAGAATAAATTCTAACCATAGCATTAAACTTTTGGATCCAATCGGTCCCTTACGAAATAGCGCATAAACTAGGGTTTAAGCTTCTGTCACTCTCGCAACCCATCATCTAATAACTACTCCACAATGCATTCCCTTAGGCCCAAATATGGTGAAGGTGTCATGTAGTCGACGTTCACATGACACCACTAAGGGAATCACAACATACATACTATCAAAATATCGAACATATATCAAGTTCACATGATTACTTGCAACATGATTTCTCCCGACCTGAAGAACAAAAGTAACTACTCACAAATGATAATCATGCTCAAGATTAGAGGGGTATTAAATAGCATATTGGATCTGAAATCTTCCACCAAATAAACCATATAGTAATCAACTACAAGATGTAATCAACACTACTAGTCACCCACAAGCACCAATCTATAGTTCTGGTAACAAGATTGAACACAAGAGATGAACTACGGTTTGAGATGAGATGTTGTTGTTGAAGATGTTGATGGAGATTGCCCTCCCCAAGATCGGAGAGTTGTTGGTGATGATGATGACGATGATTTCCCCCTTTGGGAGGGAAGTTCCCCCGGCGGAATTGCTCCGCCGGAGGGCAAAAGTGCTCCTGCCCAAGTTCCGCCTCGAGACGGCGGCGCTCCGTCCCGAAAGTCCTCTCCTTATTTTTTCTAGGTCAAAATGACCTATATACCAGAAGATGGGCACCGGAGGTGGGCCTGGGTGAGCACAACTCGGCCCAGGTGCGCCCTGGTGTCGTGCTCACCAGGGTGGCCCCTTCTGGTACTTATTTTCTCCAATATTCTTCATATATTCCATAAAAATTCTCCATAAAGTTTTAGCTTGTTTGGAGTTGTGCAGAATAGGTAGCCCGACGTAGCTTTTCCAGGTCCAGATTTCCAGCTGCCGGAATTCTCCCTCTTTGTGTGTACCTTGCATATTATGAGAGAAAAGGCATTACAATTACTCCAAAAAGCATTATTATGCATAAAAACATCATAAATAACAGTACGAAAACATGATGCAAAATGGACGTATCAAGGTAGTGGATCGTCCTCTTCATCGGAGCTTGTCTCTTCCTTCCCCTTTGGATCATAGTCTTCTTCTTCCTCCATGGTATAGCCATAATGTTCCACATCCCCATATGCTTTTGGGTTTGTGATATATTCAACCATGTAGCTCTCTCCCTCCGAATCCTGGGACGACATCTTGCTCCAAATCTGCTGCAGAAACAACTCAAAACGAAAACAGAGGATTTTGTCGTGCTACGGTGGTCAAAACCTTCGGGAGATTATATAATGAATTTTAACCTACCAAAATAAGTATTGTTCAAGAAAACGGAGTCCGGAGGGCACACGAGGTGACCACAAGGACGGGGGGCGCGGCTAGGGGGTAGGGCGCACCCTCCACCCTTGTGGTTGCCTCGTGTCTCTTTCGGACTACTTTTACTTTTCCTATATTTTTTAATATTCCAAAACGGAGAAAAATTATCATTGGAAACATTTTGGAGTCGGTTTACTTACCGTATCACATACCTATTCCTTTTCGGAGTCTGAAACATTCTGGAAAGTGTCCCTTATGTACTCCTCCGGTGTTAGAGTATTAGTTATATTGGTCTCCACATTTATGGGAGTACCTAACATGTAATGTTTGATTCTTTGACCGTTTACCACCTTTGGATTTGTGCCTTCGACGTTGTTGATCTTTATGGCACCGGAATGATAGACCTCCTCGATAATGTAAGGACCTTCCCATTTAGAGAGAAGCTTTCCTGCAACAAGAGTCGTATAACAAAACATGATAACCTACGTTAAACTCATGCTTTTGTAACCTTTTGTCATGCCATCTTTTAACTTTTTCTTTAAACAACTTGGCATTCTCATAGGCTTGGGTTCTCCATTCATCAAGCGAGCTAATGTCAAATAACCTCTTCTCACCGGCAAGTTTGAAATCATAATTGAGCTCTTTAATAGCCCAATATGCCTTATGGTCTAGCTCAACAGGTAAGTGACATGCTTTTCCATAAACCAATTTATACGGAGACATACCCATATGATTCTTATAAGCAGTTCTATAAGCCCATAATGCATCATCAAGTTTCTTAGACGAATTCTTTCTAGATCTATTAACATTCTTTTGCAAAAATGAATTTAATCTCTCTATTGCTCAATTCTACTTGACCACTAGACTGAGGATGATAAGGAGATGCAATTCTATGGTTGACATCATACTTAGCAAGAATTTTACGGAAAGCACCATGAATAAAATGTGAACCACCATCAGTCATTAAATATCTAGGGACTCCAAACCTCGGAAAAATAACTTCTTTAAGCATCTTAATAGAAGTGTTATGATCAGCACTACTAGTTGGAATAGCTTCTACCCACTTAGTAACGTAATCAACAGCAACTAAAATATGTGTATACCCATTAGAGGAAGGAAAAGGTCCCATATAATCAAAGCCCCAAACATCAAATGGTTCAATAACAAGTGAATAGTTCATAGGCATTTCCTGACGTCTACTAATATTACCAATTCTCTGGCATTCATCACAAGACAAGACAAACTTACTGGCATCCTTAATAGAGTGGGCCAATAGAAACCGGATTGCAATACCTTATGTGCAGTTCTATCTCTAGCGTGGTGTCCTCCGTAAGACTCAGTGTGGCACTTGCGTAGGATTTGTCCCTGTTCATGCTTAGGTACACAACGTCTAATAACACCATCTACTCCTTCTTTATAAAGGTGTGGGTAATCCCAAAAGTAATGTATTAAATCATAGAAAAACTTTTTCTTTTGCTGGTATGTGAAACTAGGTGGTATAAATTTAGCCACAATGTAATTAGCATAATCAGCATACCATGGAGTATTACGAGAAACATTCATTGCAGCTAATTGTTCATCAGGGAAGCTATCATCAATAGGCAGTGGGTCAACAAGAACATTTTCTAACCTAGACAAGTTGTCTGCAATGGGGTTCTCAGCTCCCTTTCTATCAATAATATGAAAATCAAATTCTTGTAGCAAGAGAACCCATCTAATAAGTCTAGGTTTAGCATCTTTCTTTTCCATAACATACTTAATAGCAGCATGATCAGTGTGAACAGTTACTTTGGAATCAACAATATAAGATCTGAACTTATCACACGCAAATACAACTGCTAAAAATTCTTTATCAGTGGTAGAATAATTTCTCTAGGCACCGTCTAGAGTTTTACTAGCATACTGAATAACATTTAATTTCTTATTGATAACCCACAAGTATAGGGGATCGCGACAGTTTTCGAGGGTAGAGTATTCAACCCAAATTTATTGATTCGACACAAGGGGAGCCAAAGAATATTCTCAAGTATTAGCAGTTGAGTTGTCAATTCAACCACACCTACAAAACTTAATATCTGCAGCAAAGTATTTAGTAGCAAAGTAGTATGGAAATAACAGTAACGGTGGCAAAAGTAACAGTAACAGTTTTGTAGTAATTGTAACAGTGGCAACGGCAAAGTAACTAAGCAAAGATCAATATGTGAAAAGCTCGTAGGCATTGGATCAGTGATGGATAATTATGTCGGATGCGATTCCTCATACAACAGTTATAACATATAGGGTGACCCGGAACTAGCTCCAGTTCATCACTGTAATGTAGGCATGTATTCCGAATATAGTCATACGTGCTTATGGAAAAGAACTTGCATGACATCTTTTGTCCTACCCTCCCGTGGCAGCGGGGTCCTATTGGAAACTAAGGGATATTAAGGCCTCATTTTAATAGAGTACCGGATCGAAGCATTAACACTTAGTGAATACATGAACTCCTCAAACTATGGTCATCACCGGGAGTGGTCCCAATTATTGTCACTTCGGGGTTACCGGATCATAACACATAGTAGGTGACTATTGACTTGCAAGATAAGATCAAGAACTCACATATATTCATGAAAACATAATAGGTTCAGATCTGAAAGCATGGCACTCGGGCCCTAGTGACAAGCATTAAGCATAGCAAAGTCATAGCAACATCAATCTCAGAACATAATGGATACTAGGGATCAAACCTAACAAAACTAACTCGATTACAGGATAAATCTCATCCAACCCATCACCGTCCAGCAAGCCTACGATGCAGTTACTCACGCACGGCAGTGAGCATCATTAAATTGGTGATGGAGGGAGGTTGATGATGACGACGGCGACGGATTCCCCTCTCCGGAGCCCCGAACGGACTCCAGATCAGCCCTCCCGAGAGAGATTAGGGCTTGGCGGCGGCTCCGTATAGTAAAACGCGATGAATCCTTCTCTCTGATTTTTTTTCTCCCCGAGCGTGAATATATAGAGTTGGAGTTGAGGTCGGTGGAGCCTCAGGGGGCCCACGAGGCAGGGGGGGCGCGCCCCCCACCCTTGTGGATAGGGTGTGGGCCCCCTGGTGTTGATTATTTTGCCAGTATTTTTTATATATTCCAAAAATATTCTCCGTGAAGTTTCAGGTCATTCCGAGAACTTTTATTTCTGCACAAAAATAACACCATGGCAATTCTGCTGAAGACAACGTCAGTCCGGGTTAGTTCCATTCAAATCATGCAAGTTAGAGTCCAAAACAAGGGCAAAAGTGTTTGGAAAAGTAGATACGATGGAGACATATCAACTCCCCCAAGCTTAAACCTTTGCTTGTTCTCAAGCAATTCAGTTTGATAAACTGAAAGTGATAAAGAAAAACTTTTACAAACTCTGTTTGCTCTTGTTGTTGTAAATATGTAAAGCCAGCATTCAAGTTTTAGCAAAGATTATGAACCAACCATATTCACAATAACACTTAGGTCTCATGTTTACTCATATCAATGGCATAATCAACTAGCGAGCAATAATAGTAAATCTCGGATGACAACACTTTCTCAAAACAATCATAATATGATAAAACAAGATGGTAGCTCACTAGCCCTTTCTGAGAATGCAAAACATAAATGCAGAGCACCTATCAAGATCAAGGACTGACTAAACATTGTAATTCATGGTAAAAGAGATCCAGTCATAGTCATACACAATGTGAACTAATAGTAATGCATGCAAATGACAGCAGTGCTCTCCAGCTGGTGCTTTTTAATAAGAGGGATGATGACTCAACATAAAAGTAAATAGATAGGCCCTTCGCAGAGGGAAGCAGGGATTTGTAGAGGTGCCAGAGCTCGATTTTGAAACAGAGATAAATAATATTTTGAGCGGCATACTTTCATTGTCAACATAACAACCGAGAGATCTCGATATCTTCCATGCTACACACATTATAGGCGGTTCCCAAACAGATTGGTAAAGTTTATACTCCCCCACCACCAACAAGCATCAATCCATGGCTTGCCCGAAACAACGGGTGCCTCCAACTAACAACAGTCCTGGGGGAGTTTTGTTTGCAATTATTTGGATTTGAGCATGGGACTGGGCATCCCGGTGACCGTCCATTTTCTCGTGAGTGAGGAGCGGAGTCCACTCCTCGTGAGAATAACCCACCTAGCATGGAAGATACAGACACCCTAGTTGATACATGAGCTATTCGAGCATACAAAACAGAATTTCATTTGAAGGTTTAGAGTTTGGCACATACAAATTTACTTGGAACGGCAGGTAGATACCGCATATAGGAAGGTATGGTGGACTCATATGGAATAACTTTGGGGTTTATGGAAGTGGATGCACAAGCAGTATTCCCGCTTAGTACAAGTGAAGGCTAGAAAGAGACTGGGAAGCGACCAACTAGAGAGCGACAACAGTCATGAACATGCATTAAAATTAATCAACACTGAGTGCAAGCATGAGTAGGATATAATTCACCATGAACATAAATATCGTGGAGGCTATGTTGATTTTGTTTCAACTACATGCGTGAACATGTGCCAAGTCAAGCCACTCGAATTGTTCAAAGGAGGATACCACCCTATCATACCACATCACAACCATTTTAATAGCATGTTGGCATGCAAGATAAACCATTATAAACTCTAGCTAATTAAGCATGGCATGAGCAACTATAATCTCTAATTATCATTGCAAACATGTTTCATTTATAATAGGCTGAATCAGGAACGATGAACTAATCATATTTACAAAAACAAGATAGGTCGAGTTCATACCAGCTTTTATCATCTCAATTAGTCCATCATATATCGTCATTATTTCCTTTCACTTGCACGACCGAACGGTGTGGATAATAATAATAGTGCACGTGCATTGGACTAAGCTGGAATCTGCAAGCATTTAATACACAAGAGAAGACAAGGTAATATGGGCTCTTTGTTAAATCAACAATAATGCATATAAGAGCCACTCAACATTTTCATCATGGTCTTCTCCTCTCGACCCCCAAAGAAAAGAAAAGAAATAAAACTATTTATACGGGAAAGCTCCCAACAAGCAAAAAAAAGAACGAGAAATCTTTTTGGGTTTTCTTTTAATTACTACTACTACAGGCATGGAAAGTAAACTAGCTAAAAGCTACAACTAATTTTTTTGGTTTTTCTTAAGGGTTTTTCAAACACACAAGAAGAAGGCTTAAAACAGAAAATAAACTAGCATGGATAGTACAACGAAAAAGTATGAGCACCGACAACTGGCATGAGTGTGTGAACATGAATGTAATGTCGGTGAGAAATACGTACTCCCCCAAGCTTAGGCTTTTGGCCTAAGTTGGTCTATACCCAAGGATCAAAGCTGCTCTCTCCGGTGTACGAAGGAGTGTCCTCTGGGTGCCACTGGTTGGCGATCTCCTCCGGATCCCTTTGATAAACAGACTGCCGATAAGGGTCAGGAGATGGCTCAGGCTCAGGCTCTAGGGATCACGTTTGTTCCCAATATGCATAAATGTCATCGGGTAGGATGATGTATGTGCCTGAATGAATGTTAAACAAAGAAGGTGCAGGCAGGGTAATAATCTGACAAGTCTTTTCACTGAATAGCAAGTTATAAATGAGTCTCTTCTCCTTATCATCGCAAATAAAATCATGTGCTACCATACTTTTATAGTCTAAGAAAATAGGGGGCAGCACCTTTTCTTCTTTCTCATAGTGTCTAATAGGTATCTCAAAATATTTAGCAAGACGCGAAGCAAAGATACCTCCAAAAATGGGGCCCTTTGTACGGTTTAGACTCAACTATTTAGCAACCATAGCACCTAAACTGAAAGTTCTGTCACGGAGTAAAGCATGGCGCAAAATGGCGAGGTCAGGAGCACTGAGGCCCCCACTGTTCCCGCGGCCAATTAAACATCTACTAGCAAATATTGCATAGTAACGTAGAACAGGAAAATGTATGCTAGTAGTTCTTGCATCTGACACTTTTCTCGTTTCCCCTACAGCAATCATATCAATAAATTCTGCCACATCCCTAGGATGTGGTTCCTCGACGCTGCCCTCAAAAGGCAACTTGCAAACCGCACAAAAATCATAGAGTGACATCTCCTTAAACTCATCATATAAATAAAAATCCACCGAACGTGGTGATCTCCTAGCATGGAAATGAAAATTTTGCACAAAAATATTAGTGAGTAGGAGATACTGTTCAAGCTGGTCGTGGAGGAAGTCGGTGAGGCCTACATTCTCAGCCAAGTAATAAAAATCCTCATAGATTCCGGCGGCTCTCAAGAACTCATCACAAGGCCATTCACACGGCCGAACCTCCGCAGTGCGAGGAAGATTATATTTGGGCTTCTTATTCTCTTCACTTTGCTTATCCTTCGAGCTTCGGCCCGAAGAGCCTCTCAACAATCTCTTCAACATTTTCTTCCTCTGAAAATTTCTGAAATTTTTAGTGACTCAAAATAAAAGTGAACCAAACTCAACAAGATTGATAGCAACTACTCCCACAAGTGCCTAGAGACTATATCATGCATTAAAACTACTTTTGACCATATAAATTTGACATGCAAGCTCAAGAACAAAGTCACCTAAGCAGCAAGAATTTTCAACAAATAAAGCACTAGAACAAAAACTAATTGGACCATTGGAGGAGTCACATACCGAAGAACAATCCCCCAAAGCAGTTTTGTGAATGGAGCTTTGAGCAAGGAGATCGAAAATGGCAGCAAGATGAGCTAGAACTCGGGTTTGAGCTAGTGGATGATTTTTTCTAGAGGAAGACGGAGTGTGTGGGTGCAAGAATAAGTGGAGGGGGCCACGTGGGGTCCACGAGGCAAGGGGCGTGCCCTAGGGGGATGGGCGCGCCCTGGACCCTCGTGGCCAGGTGGTGGCTCCCCCTGGTGTGTTCTCAGTGCCAGAAATTCTTAAATATTCTACAAAAATCATATTTCATTTTCGGGACATTTGGAGAACTTTTATTTTTGGGGTATTTTTTATTGCAAGGATAATTCAGAAAATAGATAGAAAATACTGTTTTTGCTTTATTTAATCTAAATAACAGAAAGTAAAAGGAGGGTACAGAGGGTTGTGCTTTCTAACTTCATCCATCTCATGCTCATCAAAAGGAATCCACTAACAAGGTTGATCAAGTCTTGTTAACAAACTCATTCCGAATCGCATGAAACCGGAGAATTTTCGAATAACACTAGGTTACCTCAACGGGGATATGCACATCCCCAACAATAAGAATATCATTATTTCTTCTTGACAGTAGGAAGAGGAAATTCAAAACCTCCAATAGTAATCATTGGAATTTTTCCAATAGAATTGATACTATGCACTTGAGGTTGTTTCCTCGGAAAGTGTACCGTATGCTCATTACCATTAACATGAAAAGTGACATTGCCTTTGTTGCAATCAATAACAGCCCCTGCAGTATTCAAAAAGGGTCTACCAAGGATAATCGACATACTATCGTCCTCGGGAATATAAAGAATAACAAAGTCCGTTAAAATAGTAACGTTTGCAACCACAACAGGCACATCCTCACAAATACCGACAGGTATAGCAGTTGATTTATCGGCCATTTGCAAAGATATTTCAGTAGGTGTCAACTTATTCAAATCAAGTCTACGATATAAAGAGAGAGGCATAACACTAACACCGGCTCCAAGATCACATAAAGCAGTTTTAACATAGTTTCTTTTAATGGAGCATGGTATAGTTGGTACTCCTGGATCTCCAAGTTTCTTAGGTATTCCACCTTTAAAAGTATAATTAGCAAGCATGGTGGAAATTTCAGCTTCCGGTATCTTTCTTTTATTTGTAACAATATCTTTCATATACTTAGCATAAGGATTCATTTTAAGCATATCAGTCAAACGCATACGCAAAAAGATAGGTCTAATCATTTCAGCAAAGCGCTCAAAATCCTCATCATCCTTTTTCTTGGATGGTTTAGGAGGAAAAGGCATGGGTTTCTGAACCCATGGTTCTCTTTCTTTACCGTGCTTCCTAGCAACAAAGTCTCTCTTATCATAACGTTGATTCTTTGATTGTGGGTTATCAAGATCAACAGCAGGTTCAATCTCTACATCATTGTTATTGCTAGGTTGAGCATCAACATGAACATCATCATTAATATTATCACTAGGTTCATGTTCATTACCAGATTGTGTTTCAGCATCAGAAATAGAAATATCATTGGGATTCTCAGGTGTGTCAACAACAGGTTCACTAGAAGCATGCAAAGTCCTATCATTTTTCTTTTTCTTCTTCTTAGAAGGACTAGGTGCATCAACATTAGTTCTCTGAGAATCTTGCTCAATTCTCTTAGGGTGGCCCTCAGGATACAAAGGTTCCTGAGTCATTCTACCCCCTCTAGTCACAACTCTAACAACATTATCATTTTTCTTATTATTTAATTCATTGAGCAAATCATTCTGAGCTTTAAGCACTTGTTCTACTTGAGTGGTAACCATAGAAGCATGTTTACTAATAAGTTTAAGTTCACCTTTAACTCTAGACATATAATCACTCAAGTGTTCAATCATATAAGCATTACGTTTCAATTGTCTACCAACATAAGCATTGAAGTTTTCTTGTTTAACAATAAAATTATCAAACTCATCTAAGCATTGGCTAGCAGACTTATAACGAGGAATATCACCTTCATCAAATCTATAGAGAGAATTTACCTTTACTACCTGTGTCGGGTTATCAAGACCATGTATTTCTTCAATAGGTGGTAAATTCTTAACATCTTCAGCTTTAATACCCTTTTCTTTCATAGATTTCTTTGCCTCTTGCATATCTTCAGGACTGAGAAATAGAATACCCCTTTTCTTCGGAGTTGGCTTAGGAGTTGGTTCAGGAAGTGTCCAATTATTATCATTACTCAACATATTATTCAATAGCAATTCAGCTTGATCAACAGTTCTTTCCCTGAAAACACAAC
Source organism: Triticum aestivum (assembly GCF_018294505.1). Lineage (NCBI taxonomy): Eukaryota > Viridiplantae > Streptophyta > Magnoliopsida > Poales > Poaceae > Triticum > Triticum aestivum. Next base: position 298,259,239 of record NC_057805.1, on the reverse strand, counting down.
CAGCACAACTATCCAGGTGGTCTCTGGAAGCATCGGTTAGTCCATTATAAAAGATATCAAGTATTTCATTTTTCTTGAGAGGATGATCAGGCAAAGCATTAAGTAATTGGAGAAGCCTCCCCCAAGCTTGTGGGAGACTCTCTTCTTCAATTTGCACAAAATTATATATTTCCCTTAAGGCAGCTTGTTTCTTATGAGCGGGGAAATATTTAGCAGAGAAGTAATAAATCATATCCTGGGGACTACGCACACAACCAGGATCAAGAGAATTAAACCATGTTTTAGCATCACCCTTTAATGAGAACGGAAATAACTTAAGGATATAGTAGTAACGAATTTTTTCCTCATGAGTGAATAGGGTGGCTATATCATTTAATTTAGTAAGATGTGCCACAACAGTTTCAGATTCATAGCCATAAAAAGGATCAGATTCAACCAAAGTAATTAACTCAGGATCGACAGAGAAATCATAATCCTTATCAGAAATACAGATAGGTGAAGTAGCAAAAGCAGGGTCATATTTCATTCTAGCATTCAAGACTTTTCTTTCAGCTTAGCTAACAGTTTCTTAAGATCATGTCTATCTTTGCAAGCAAAAAAGTCTCTAGCAGTTTCTTCATCCATAACATAACCCTCAGGTACATCAGGCAATTCATATCTATGGGGAGAATCTTCATCCTCACTTTCATCAATATTATCAGTTTCAATAATTTCATTCTCTCTAACCCTAGCAAGTTGTTCATCAAGAAATTCACCTAATGGCACAGTATTATCAAGCATAGAAGTAGTTTCATCATAAGTATCATGCATAGCAGAAGTGGCATCATCAATAACATGCGACATATCAGAATCAATAGCAGGAGTAGGTGTCGCAAATTTACTCATAACAGAAGGTGAATCAAGTGCAGAGCTAGATGGCAGTTCCTTACCTCCCCTCGTAGTTGAGGGATAAATCTTGGTTTTTTCGTCTTTCAAGTTCCTCATAGTGATCAACAGATATAAATCCCAAGTGACTCAAAGAATAGAGCTATGCTCCCCGGCAACGGCGCCAGAAAATAGTCTTGATAACCCACAAGTATAGGGGATCGCAACAGTTTTCGAGGGTAGAGTATTCAACCCAAATTTATTGATTCGACACAAGGGGAGCCAAAGAATATTCTCAAGTATTAGCAGTTGAGTTGTCAATTCAACCACACCTGGAAAACTTAATATCTGCAGCAAAGTATTTAGTAGCAAAGTAGTATGGAAGTAACGGTAACGGTGGCAAAAGTAACAGTAGCAGTTTTGTAGTAATTGTAACAGTGGCAACGGAAAAGTAACTAAGCAAAGATCAATATGTGAAAAGCTCGTAGGCATTGGATCAGTGATGGATAATTATGTCGGATGCGATTCCTCATGCAACAGTTATAACATAGGGTGACACAGAACTAGCTCCAGTTCATCAATGTAATGTAGGCATGTATTCCGAATATAGTCATACGTGCTTATGGAAAAGAACTTGCATGACATCTTTTGTCCTACCCTCCCGTGGCAGCGGGGTCCTATTGGAAACTAAGGGATATTAAGGCCTCCTTTTAATAGAGTACCGGACCAAAGCATTAACACTTAGTGAATACATGAACTCCTCAAACTACGGTCATCACCGGGAGTGGTCCCGATTATTGTCACTTCGGAGTTACCGAATCATAACACATAGTAGGTGACTATTGACTTGCAAGATAAGATCAAGAACTCACATATATTCATGAAAACATAATAGGTTCAGATCTGAAATCATGGCACTCGGGCCCTAGTGACAAGCATTAAGCATAGCAAAGTCATAGCAACATCAATCTCAGAACATAATGGATACTAGGGATCAAACCCTAACAAAACTAACTCGATTACATGATAAATCTCATCCAACCCATCACTGTCCAGCAAGCCTACGATGCAATTACTCACGCACGGCGGTGAGCATCATGAAATTGGTGATGGAGGAAGGTTGATGATGACGACAGCGACGGATTCCCCTCTCCGGAGCCCCGAACGGACTCCAGATCAGCCCTCCCGAGAGAGATTAGGGCTTGACGGCGGCTCCGTATCGTAAAACGCGATGGATCCTTCTCTCTGATTTTTTTCTCCCCGAACGTGAATATATAGAGTTGGAGTTGAGGTCGGTGGAGCCTCAGGGGGGCCACGAGGCAGGGGGCGCGCCCTAGGGGGGTGGGCGCGCCCCCACCATCGTGGACAGGGTGTGGGCCCCCTGGTGTTGATTCTTTCGCCAGTATTTTTATATATTCCAAAAATATTCTCCGTGAAGTTTCAGGTCATTCCAAGAACTTTTATTTCTGAACAAAAATAACACCATGGCAATTCTGCTGAAAACAGTGTCAGTCCGGGTTAGTTCCATTCAAATCATGCAAGTTAGAGTCCAAAACAAGGGCAAAAGTGTTTGGAAAAGTAGATACGATGGAGACGTATCACTTATCAACTCTTTGTCCTAGAACAACACCAACAACATAATCACTAGCATCACACATAATTTCAAAGGGTAAATTCCAATCAGGTGGCTGAACAATAGGTGTAGAAATCAAGGCTTTCTTAAGTATTCAAATGCTTCTACAAAATCATCATAAAAAACACAAGGAACATCTTTTTGCAGGAGATTAGTGAGAGGCCTAGAAATTTTAGAGAAGTCTTCAATAAACCTCTTATAGAAACCAACATGACCAAGGAAACTTCTTATACCTTTGACATCTTTAGGACATGGCATCTTTTCAATAGCATCTACTTTAGCTTTATCAACTTCAATACCTCTTTCAGAAATTTTATGCCCCAAGACAATACCTTCATGAACCATAAAGTGGCACTTCTCCCAATTCAATACTAGATTAGTTTCTTCACATCTCTGCAAAACTTGGTCAAGGTTGCTTAAGCAATCATCAAAAGAAGTTCCGTAGACGGAGAAATCATCCATGAAAACCTCAACAATCTTTTCACAAAAATCACAGAATATAGCAGTCATACATATTTGAAAGGTAGCAGGTGCATTGCATAAACCAAAAGGCATAAGTCTATAAGCAAACTTACCGAAAAGGCAAGTAAAAGTGGTTTTCTCTTGGTCATCTTTTGACACAGGTATTTGAGAGAAACCAAAATAACCATCTAGAAAGGAAAAAAGTGTATGCTTGGATAATCTTTCTAGCATTTGATCAATAAAAGGTAGAGGGTAATGATCTTTTCTAGTAGATTTATTTAATTTGCGAAAATCAATTACCATTCTATAACCCGTAACAATTCTTTGAGGAATCAATTCGTTCTTATCATTCGGGATAACAGTGATACCTCCTTTCTTAGGGACACAATGAACATGACTTACCCATTGACTATCAGCAAAGGATAAATTATACCTGCCTCCAGAAGCTTTAGTATTTCATTTCTTACCACTTCTTTCATCTTAGGATTTAACCATCGTTGATGATCAATAGCTGGTTTAGTATCTTTCTCCAATTTAATTTTATGCTGACATAAAGTGGGACTAATGCCCTTAAGATCATCAAGAGTGTATCCAATAGCGGCATGATGCTTCTTCAGAGTTTTAAATAATCTCTTTTCTTCATGCTCTGAAAGGTTAGCACTAATAATAACAGGATATATCTTCTTTTCATCAAGATATGCATATTTCAAAGTATCGCGTAATTGTTTAAGCTCAAACACGGGATCACCGTTGGGTGGAGGAGGATCCCCAAGGATTTCAATAGGCAAATTGTGTTTCAAAATAGGTCTTTGATTAAAGAATACTCCATCTATTTCCCTTCTTTCATTCATAAACATATCATCTTCATGGTCTAGCAAATATTGTTCTAAAGGATCATTAGGAGGCACATCAATAGAAGCAAGACCAATAATTTCATCCTAACTAGGAAATTCTTGATCATGGGGTTGTCTATGAAATTTAGAGAAGTTAAAAATTATGAGACATATCCCCCAAACCAACAGTAACAATATCTTTCTCGCAGTCTATCTTAGCATTAACAGTATTCAAGAAGGGTCTACCAAATATAATGGGACAAAAAATATCTTGTGGGGAAGCAAGAACAAGAAAATCAGTAGGATATTTTATCTTCCCACACAGGACTTCAACGTCTCTAACAATCCCAATTGGTGATATAATATCTCTATTAGCAAGCTTAATAGTAACATCAATATCTTCTATCTTAGCAGGTGCAATATCACTCATAATTTCTTTATATAAGGTATAAGGAATTGCACTCACACTAGCACCCACACCACATAAGCCATGATAACAATGGTCTTCTATTTTAACAGAAACAACAGGCATGCCAACAACAGGTCTATGTTTATATTTTATATCGGGTTTAGCAATCCTAGCAGCTTCATCACAGAAATAAATAACATGTCCATCAATATTATCAACCAAGAGATCTTTAACCATAGCAATACTAGGTTCAACTTTAATTTTCTCAGAGGGTGTAGGTGTTCTAGTATAACTCTTATGAACCATAGTTGAAGCTTTAGCATGATCCTTAATCCTAACAGGAAAAGGTGGTTTCTCAATATAAGCAGTAGGAACAATAGGATCAACATTATAAGTAATAGTTTCTTCTTCAACTTTAATAGGTTCCACTACTTTAACTTCAATGGGAGGATGATATTTAAACCACTTCTCCTTAGGGAGATCAACATGAGTGGCAAAAGATTCACAGAAAGAAGCTACTATCTTAGAGTCAAGTCCATATTTAGTGCTAAAATCACAAAAAGCATCGGTGTCCATAAAAGATTTAACACACTCAAACTTAAGGTTTACACCTGACTCTTTACCTTCGTCGATTTCCCAATCTTCAGAATTGCATTTAATTCTTTCCAATAAATCCCATTTGAATCCAATATCCTTCTTCATATAGGAGCCAGTACAAGAAGTATCGAGCATGGATCGATCATTATGAGAAAGCCGAGCATAAAAAATTTGAATAATAATTTCTCTTGAGACCTCATGATTGGGGCATGAATATAACATTGACTTAAGCCTCCCCAAGCTTGAGCGATACCTTCTCCTTCACGAGACCAAAACATATATATAATTCCGATCACGATGAACCAGATGCATCGGATAAAACTTCTGATGAAATTCCAATTTCAATCGGTTGTAGTTCCATGATCCAATATCATCCAATAGCCTATACCATGTCAATGACTTTCCCTTCAAAGATAAAGGGAAGACCTTCTTCTTAACAACATCCTCGTGCATACCTTCAAGCTTAAATAATCCACAAACTTCATCCACATAGATTAGGTGCATATCAGGATGTAATGTTCCATCTCCTGCATAAGGATTAGCTAGCACTTTCTCTATCATACCCAGAGGAATTTCATAATAAATATTTTCAGTAGGTGCAGTAGGTTGAGGGGAAACTCTTTTCTCTTCTGGTTGGGGTGAAGATACCCCGAACAAGCCCCTCAAAGGATTATTTTCCATAGTAACAAGTGACAGTAAATTTCAGCACACTATATAAATGTTTCCTTACCAAATTCCACTTACCAAAGGCGCTTCACTCCCTGGCAACGGCGCCAGAAAAGAGTCATGATGAACCAAAAGTATAGGGGATCTATCGTAGTCCTTTCGATGAGTAAGAGTGTTGAACCCAACAAGGAGCAGAAGGAAATGATAAGCGGTTTTCAGCAAGGTACTCTCTGCAAGCACTGAAATTATCGGTAACAGATAGTTTTGTGATAAGATAAATCATAACGGGTAACAAGTAAATAAAGTAACTAAGGTGCAACAAGGTGGCCCAATCCTTTTTGTAGCAAAGGACAAGCCTGGACGAATTCTTATATAATGCAAAGCGCTCCCGAGGACACATGGGAATTGTTGTCAAGTTAGTTTTCATCATGCTCATATGATTCACGTTCGTTACTTTGATAATTTGATATGTGGGTGGACCGGTGCTTGGGCGCTGCCCTTCCTTGGACAAGCCTCCCACTTATGATTAACCCCTCTCGCAAGCATCCGCAACCGCGAAAGAAGTATTAAGGTAAACCTAACCATAGCATGAAACATATGGATCCAAATCAGCCCCTTACGAAGCAACGCATAAACTAGGGTTTAAGCTTCTGTCACTCTAGCAACCCATCATCTACTTATTACTTCCCAATGCCTTCCCCTAGGCCCAAACAATGGTGAAGTTTCATGTAGTTGGCATTCACATAACACCACTACAGGAAAGACAATATACATCTCATCAAAATATCGAATGAATACCAAATTCACATGATTACTTATAACAAGACTTCTCCCATGTCCTCAGGAACAAACGTAACTACTCACAAAACATATTTATGATCAAGATCAGAGGAGTATTAATTATCATTAAGGATCTGAAAATATAATCTTCCACCGGATAAACCAACTAGCATCAACTACACGGAGTAATCAACACTACTAGCAACCCACAGGTACCAATCTGAGGTTTTGGGACTAAGACCGGACACAAGAGATGAACTAGGGTTTGAGAGGAGATGGTTCTGGTGAAGATGTTCATGGAGATTGACCCCCTCTCGATGAGAGGATCGATGGTGATGACAATGGCTTCGATTTCCCCCTCCCGGAGGGATGTATCCCCGGCACAACAGCTCCACCGGAGCCCTAGATTGGTTCTGCCCAGGTTCCGCCTCGAGACGGCGGCACTTCATCCGGAAAGGTATCTTCTGATTTTTTTTAGGTCAAAACACACCATATAGCCAAAGATGGGCACCGGAGGCCTGCCAGGGGGCCCACAAGGACGGGGGCGCGCCCAGGGGGTAGGGCGCGCCCTCCACCCTTGTGGCTGGCTGGTGGCCCCCCTCTGGTACTTTCTTCGCCCAATATTTTTTATATATTCCAAAAACATGCTTCGTGAAGTTTCTGGACTTTTGGAGTTGTGCAGAATAGGTCTCTAATATTTGCTCCTTTTCCAGCCCAGAATTCCAGCTACCGGCATTCTCCCTCTTCATGTAAACCTTATAAAATAAGAGAGAATAGGCATAAGTATTGTGATATAATGTATAATAACAGCCCATAATGCAATAAATATCAATATAAAAGCATGATGCAAAATGGACGTATCAGTTTTGCGTTTTAATTAGTGTTTGTGCCAAGTAAGGCTTTTGGGATAGCTTACGGTGATAGTTGATTTGATCTTGTTGAAAAACAAAAACTTCTACGCCCAGGAAAATAATTCTAAATTTTTACAGAAGCGTGATTTTGGGTTGATTATTTTTGCAGAAGATTAATAAACAAATTACTTAGGTCGTCCTAATTTTTCAGAATTTTGGAGTTACAAAAGTATTCGAAATATCCAGATTGCTACAGACTATTCTGTTTTTGACAGATTCTGTTTTATATGTGTTGTTTGCTTATTTTGATGAATCTATGGCTAGTATAGGGGGGTATGAACCATGGAAAAGTTGGAATATAGTAGATATTACACCAATATGAATAAAGAATGAGTTCACAACAGTACCAAAAGTGGTGATTTATTTTCTTATACTAACGAAGCTTATGAGGTTTTCTGTTGAGTTTTGTGTTGTGAAGTTTTCATGTTTTGGGTAAGAATTTGATGGACTATGGAATAAGGAGTGGCAAGAGCCTAAGCTTGGGGATGCCCAAGGCACCCCAAGGTAATATTCAAGGACAACCAAGAGCCTAAGCTTGGGGATGCCCAAGGCACCCCAAGGTAATATTCAAGGACAACCAAGAGCCTAAGCTTGGGGATGCCCCGGAAGGCATCCCCTCTTTCGTCTTCGTCTATCGGTAACTTTACTTGAGGCTATATTTTTATTCACCACATGATATGTGTTTTGCTTGGAGCGTCTTGTATGATTTGAGTCTTTGCTTTTTCGTTTGCCACAATCCTCCTTGATGTACACACCTTTTGAGAGAGACACACATGAATCATGATTTCTTAGAATACTCTATGTGCTTCACTTATATCTTTTGAGCTAGGAAATACCGCTCTAGTACTTCACTTATATCTTTTTAGAGCATGGCGGTGGTTTTATTTTATAGAAATTGATGAGCTCTCATGCTTCACTTATATTATTTTGAGAGTCTCTAAACAGCATGGTAATTTGCTTTGGTTATAAATTTAGTCCTAATATGATAGGCATCCAAGAGGGGTATAACACTGGTATGCGTCGGTGCTATACAAACGGTTTTTAACCCCTTTCCGCGATGGCATTTGGAACCGTCGCCAAGTGAGTGTTGGCGATAGGGGGGTACTTCCCACACGACCCACAAATCGTCGGGGATAGGCCCTCCTGGGACACAGGCTGGGGCCAAATGAGCTCGTGTGCGATCGGGCGAGGCATCGACCAATCATTTCCGTTCGTATGTACATCCCACACGGTGAATCTCAGAAAAACATTTTCGTTCGTATGTATATCACACACAGTCAATCCAATGAATACATTTCCATTCTTATGTACATCCCACACATTCTATCAAGGGAAAACATTTCCATTCGTATGTATATCACACACAGTCAATCCAAGGAATACGTTTCCGTTCTTATGTACATCCCACATAGTCAATCCAGGGAAAACGTTTCCGTTCGTATGTACATCCCACACAATTTTATGTGTAGGCTCATGTGTGAAAGGTGTAACTATCACACACACTCTGCCTTGGTTAACTGTTTGCTTTTATCAACTACATCACGCATGATTCAATGAAGAAAACTGTGTGGCATTGGGCTATCCATCACAAGCGCTTTTACTGCTAGAACCATTTGCAAAGTTCCATGACACATTTAGCAGGTTTATTAGTTTACAATTAATAATTCTAGTATTACGCAAATCCACATTTCATATCGAACAGCTGTTTGCCAATCTCATATCAGGCACATAAATATATTATAGCATCACAGTACGATAGCTACATGAAAACAACACAGTACAACATATAGCTAGTTCAACTTCATAAGACCAATATTAGAACAATATATTCATTTCCCAAATCGAGATCATCCAGGCTCGTCTTATCCACCTCTGCTTTCAGTTCAGTAAGAATCTGTTTGCACTGGCCAACTAGGAAAGTGCCTCCTCCTTCGCCAACACCATCTTAGCAAAGTCTGATTTAAAAAATCTAAGCTCATTCTCCACCTTCCTCTTTTTATCCCTCATCTTCAAATATTCTTCAGCGTTGACAACACTTTCTCTAAGCCTATGTCTGTTCTCTTCCTCATACATGCTCCAGAGCTTCGCTAGGTACATCTTCAAACACTGTGGCCACTCTTGATCAACCCACTCCAAGTAAGATCACTTCCATTCATCCTATAATATTTAAAACTAGATAAGTAACAATTGTAGGGGAAATGGGTTTATAGCAACATAGAAAATCACCTATGCTTATTTTGAAAAACTGAAGAAACATGTTAATTATGACATATCTTCTCAAAAAGACAAATGTGCAAATGAATTAATTGCTACTAAGACAACAACCAAATTCTGGAACATCAAAAGCTATAATTAACTACAACAACGCTACAAGTTCTTACTCATGTACAATAAATAACAAATTGAACATTTTATGAGGAAGGTAAATATAACTGCAACAACATAGCGACAGTGTTTGGATGACAGCAAATTGATACTAACAGGTGTGTACATGCACAAATTTAGTAACATAGAACGAATAGCACTAAGCCCGTCCACTATGTATGCCAAAACTGGTGTAAAGACAACTGTTGCTACATCTCGCACCGGTGCCCTGCACTAGCGAGCCGATGCAGCGGAAAAAAATCAGGGACCCGGACTCCGGAGCACCTAGTTGCTCTAATGCCCAGTTCCTTCATGCCATAAAGATTTAGTATTTTACTGCTTGGCTGCTCGGATGTGTGGACCAAAGTTGGCTGCACAAACTGCTGAAGCGGTGTCAAATAATTTTCTAATGGCACCGCTGATGAGATGGCAACAAATTTAGATACTAGATACAAACTGTGACACTGTCTTAGGATGCATTTGGTTGAAGGTGTGGTATGAATGGTTGGGACCGTGATAGTGTCTGAATCACATCTAAAAAATGATTTCGAACAACGAAAGAGGGTCTAACCTTCTCTGCACATGCCAGAAACTTCCTCCCATTGTCCACAGATTCAAACGCAACTAGCTTCACGCATGGAGATTGATGGTGACAACAAGCAGATAGATCTTCAGCCACCCCACTCCATTCGTTGCCACTAATGGTCCTAGGGAGCTACAAGAGGAATAAATGACTCAAATCGACCACCGAGTAAAAATCCTTCATTCCAAGTCATAGCTCGAGAGAGAGAGAAGAGAGGCATACCCGGGTGGTGAAGGTGTCGTCGCCGAAGGAGGAACCGCTGGAGAGGTCTTTGAAGAAGACCATGGCGACCCCGACAGTAGGATGCCAGACGGCGAGAGCGAGGAAGCGGCTATAGCTTAGGAGGGAAGGAAGGAAGGAGGAAACAGGGGAAATGTGACTTGTGGTCGGGAGAAAAGGGGGTGGGGAAGGGGGCGTGGGTAGATATTTTGGTGGTAGGCCAAAATTTTGGAAATGTGGAGGGAAATTTTGCGCGCGGTGCCGCCGGACCATTCACTTTGAACGATTGTGTGCATCGCAAATGATTCTTCTGCTTTACGCGCATGGGATGAGTTTGATAATTCAAATTTTGGTGGAAATTTCCCCGGGTACGTCATTGCATAATTTAACATCACTTGCTAATTTGGGCACACAAAAGAGCATACAGCAGACAGACAACACTTACTGAATCGAGAAATGTTAGTAATTAAACAGAGCCAGTTGACCCAAACATTGCTCTAACAAAAGACCAGCATTAAAAACAAAGCCTAAGTACGCATAATTTTAACAAATCTGCCGCCGCGCCGGCTATGCATCGTCGGTGTGAGATGAGACGTCGATGACTTGTCCTGGCGACATGCCGCCATTGGTGGACTCCGCGTCCCCCCTGCCGAAGTTGACCGCGTCCTCGTCCTCGGCGCTGCCCTCAAGGTTGTAGTACTCGTAGTAGTGGCTGCGCCAGAGCTCGCGTTGGTACTCCACCGCCGATTCCTCGATGGACAGACTCTTCTCTACCTCGACATCGGCCACACGCAACTCCTCCTCCCGGCGCTCCTCGATCTCCGCCGCCTCCTGCATCTCCAGCTCCTGCTTGGCGACCTCATGAGGAAGCTGGTGCTCCATGGCCGCCGCCGCCTTTTCGAACGTGGGTTGCATGCTGGAGTCCGAGGTGGCCTGGAATATCTTGGCGTGTGCATCCTCGATCTTGGCGTGGATGGCCTCGACCAGGGCCAGGGCGACATCGGCGGCACGAACGGCAGCTCGAGCGCTCTTGGCATTTGCAGCCACCGTCGCAGCAACAGCTGCAGCCGACTCGGCTGCTGCAGCTACCCTGTCGGCTGCCGCGGACACCCTCTCGGCGGAAGCGACCGCGCTCAATGCGGATGCAGCGGCATTCTCGGCGTAGGCGGCCACGCTCGGGGGGGATGCGGCCATCGTATGGGCCTTCACGAAGTGTTTCCACGGTGTCATCTTTGCAAGAAGGGGGTGCGGGAATGGGGATCGGGATTCGGGGATTCGGGGATTGCCGGCACTGGAGCAGACGAGCCGGTGAAGCTTAAGGAGGGAGACTTAAATAGACCTAGATATTTTCATCGCAAACAGTTCCTAGAAAACAATTGTGTGTGATGTTGTAGACATTTTTTATTAGCTGTGAAAGACAAATTTGGAGTAATGTGGCAATGGATGGTGTTTTAAATGTACGAGAAATTTTGTAGTACTAATACAACTGTCATGTCAAATTTTGGAAATTTCAGGGGTCATTTGACCTTTTAAGACATTTAAGTGATTTTCTAGCCATTTAATGACTGTAATTCAAATTTGAACTACATCTACATGCAACAACTAACCATAACGGTTTGAAAAGTCATATTTTGTGTACTTGTGTGCGATTTAATTCCATGTGCAGTAAATTGGAAGGAATTTTCAAACATATTGGTCTAACGGCTATGAAAAAATTAAGCATGGAGTGTCATGGTATTTAAATTCCAAAAAATTAAAAATAAATCAGGAACACATGAAACCTTGGTTGATGTAATGTCATGCCACCAAGATGATGTGGTAATTTTTTTTGCATGTGTTACGAAAGTTTTGACACACACCCCTCACAAACCAGAGCAACTCACTAGAAATCTCGTGGTTCCGAGAGGGAACAATGCATGTTTGATGATGAACGGGAGATAGCTTCCTCTTACGGCCTTCAATTTTTTCTATGTTTAATGTGCACTACTACAACTGTAATGTGAAAATTTGGAAAATTCTAGGGGTCATTTTACCTTTTAAAGACATTTAAGTGATTTTCTAGCCATTTAATGACCATAATTAAAATTTGAACTACATCTACATGCAACGCCTAACCATAACGGTTTGAAAAGTCATATTTGTGTACTTGTGTGCGAGTTAATTCCATGTGCAGTAAATTAGAAGGAATTTTCAAACATATTTGTCTCACGACATGGACACATGCATATGTATGCATGGAGTGACATGGCATTTTAATTCCAAAAAATTAAAAAAAATCAGACACACATGAAACCTTGCTTGATGTAATGTCATGCCACCAAAATGATGTGGTAAAAAATTGGCATGTTTGACGAAAGTTTGGACACACACCCCTCACAAACCGGAGCAACTCACTAGAAGGCTCGTGGTTCCGAGAGGGAACAATGCATGTTTGATGACGAATGGGAGATAGCTTCCTCTTACAGCTTTCAACTTTTTTCTATGTTTAACGTGCACTACTACAACTGTAATGTGAACTTTTGGAAAATTCTAGGGGTCATTTGACCTTTTAAAGACATTTAAGTGATTTTCTAGCCATTTAATGACCGTAATTAAAATTTGAACTACATCTACATGCAGCCTAACCATAACGGTTTAAAAAATCATATTTGTGTACTTGTGTGCGAGTTAATTCCATGTGCAATAAATTAAAAGGAATTTTCAAACATATTTGTCTCACGACATGGACACATGCATATGTATGCATGGAGTGACATGGCATTTTAGTTCCAAAAAATAAAAAAATTGAAACACATGAAACCTTGCTTGACGTAATGTCATGCCACCAAGCTGATGTGGTAAAAAATTGGCATATTTGACGAAAGTTTGGACACACACCCCTCACAAACCGGAGCAACTCACTAGAAGGCTCGTGGTTCCGAGAGGGAACAATGCATGTTTGCTTACGAACGGGAGATAGCTTCCTCTTACGACCTTCAAATTTTTTCTATGTTTGACATGCACTACTACAACTGTAATGTGAAAATTAGGAAAATTCTAGGGGTCATTTGACCTTTTAAAGACATTTAAGTGATTTTCTAGCCATTTAATGATCGTAATTCAAATTTGAACTACATCTACATGCAACGGCTAACCATAATGGTTTGAGAAAATCACATTTGTGTACTTGTGTGCGAGTTAATTCCATGTGCAGTAAATTAGAAGGAATTTTCAAACATATTGGTCTCACGACATGGACACATACATATGTATGCATGGAGTGCCATGGCATTTTAATTCCAACAAATTAAAAAAATGATCAGAAAAAACATGAAACCTTGCTTGATGTAATGTCATGCCACCAAGATGATGTGGTAAAAATATTGGCATGTTTGACGAAAGTTTGGACACACACCCCTCACAAACTGGAGCAACTCACTAGAAGGCTCGTGGTTCCGAGAGGGAACAATGCATGTTTGATGACGAACAGGAGATAGCTTCCTCTTACGACCCTCAATTTTTTTTCTACGTTTAATGTGCACTACTACAACTGTACTGTGTAAATTTGGAAAATTCTAGGGGTCATTTGACCTTTTAATGACATTTAAGTGATTTTCTGGCCATTCAATGACCATAATTCAAATCTGAACTACATCTACATGCAACGCCTAATCATAACAGTTTGAAAAATCATATTTGTGTACTTGTGTGCGAGTTAATTCCATGTGCAATAAATTAGAAGGAATTTTCAAACATATTGGTCTCACGACATGGACACATGCATATCTATGCATGGAGTGCCATGGTATTTTAATTCCAAAAAAATAAAAAAATGATCAAAAACACATGAAACCTTGCTAGATGTAATGTCATGCCACCAAAATGATGTGGTAAAAAATTGGCATGTTTGCCGAAACTTTGGACACACATCCCTCACAAACCTGAGCAACTCACTAGAAGGCTCGTGGTTCCGAGAGGGAACAATGCATATTTGATGACGAATAAGAGATAGCTTCCTCTTACGGCCTTCAAATTTTTTCTGCGTTTAACATGCACTACTACAACTGTACTGTGAAAATTTGGAAAATTCTAGCGGTCATTTGACCTTTTAAAGACATCTAGGTGATTTTCTAGCCATTTAATGACCATAATTCAAATTTGAACTACATCTACATGCAATGGCTAACCATAATGGTTTGAAAAATCATATTTGTTTACTTGTGTGCGAGTTAATTCCATGTGCAGTAAAATAGAAGAAATTTTTAAACATATTGGTCTCACGGCATGGGCACATGCATGGAGTGCCATGGCATTTTAATTCCAAACAATTAAAAAATGATTAAAAAATGAAACCTTGCTTGATTAATGTCATGCCACCAAGGTGATGTGGTAAAAAAATTGGCCTGTTTGACGAAAGTTTGGACACACCCCCCTCACAAACCGGAGCAACTCACTAGAAGGTTCATGGTTCCGAGAGGGAACAATGCATGTTTGATGACGAACGAGAGATAGCTTCCTCTTACGGCCTTCAGTTTTTTTCTACGTTTAACGTGCACTAATACAACTGTCATGTGAAAATTTGGAAAATTTCAGGGATCATTTGACCTTTTAAAGATATTTAAGTGATTTTCTATCCATTTAATGACCGTAATTTAAATTTGAACTACATCTACATGCAACGGCTAACCATAACGGTTAAAATCATATTTTTGTGTACTTGTGTGCGAGTTAAAAAATCATCAGACGATGTAAATATCTTGTGTTCAAAAAAGAAAATGTAAAGATCTGGCAAGACAACCGCCCCCCACACGATTGGCACTCTATCTCGCGGCTCGAGGTTTGGTAAGTGAGTGGCGGGGATCATTAATCAGACACGGTTCTGTATTGGAAACTGTCAGCTATTATGTTCACACACGGATTTTGCTGCGGGAATCGTGTGTAATTCAAACTACAGTACTCGTAAATTTCGGCGGCCGGCGTGTGTACTGTTCCCGTCGATCTAGATTCCGACCGCCAATAAATACTACCTTGCTCACGTCGTCCCGCCTGCATTCTCATCTATATCCTCCCCTCGCTCGCCCTCTCGCTCTCTCTCTCAAATCTCTGCCATGGCGCCGCCGGTCTACCCACGCGCCGACGAGGAGTCGCCGCCTCCCGAGGACGCTCACTCGAATAGCAGTGACGAGGACCCCTACGCGCCGCCGGATGAGGTTGCCCCGGACCCCCCCCCCCCAACTTTGGATTGGTTCTGGGGCCAGTACAATCTTTGTCTGTGGAAGTCGCTGCCGCTGGCTGAGAAAGCCAGGCAAGTGGTGTTCAAGACGGAGATGGCGGAAGAGGAAGCCAGGTACCAGGAGGCCTGTGAAGCCCGTGATGCCGCCTGGAAAAAGGAGGCGGCGGAGCTTTGGGGGCGGGCGCGTCATCATGCGGAGGAGTTGTACGAATACGGGTACTTCACGAGGAAGGTCAAAGGCACTGGGCGCCTCGTTGCTGCATGGAGGTGGGCCAATAAGCTCCAGCGTGCCACCGACGAGGAGCTCCGGTGGGCGCCCAACGAAATGGCAAGATCGTTCGCGCTCGTCCGGCAGCAAGAGGCAGATCGGTACGTCAAGCGCTGCGAGGCGGAGGAGGCGGAGTACTGCCTCCGCACTGGGAAGACGCCGCACACCAGGGAGATGCTGGTGAGGGGCTATCGCAATACTGGCCCCAGGAGGGATTATTAGTTTTAGTATTGTTCGTTTTCAATTTTATGCATTGTACCTAGTAGTTAAGTATCATCACGTATATGTGATGATATTATATATATATATTCTGTGATGAACTAATGAACAATTAATATATTGGTACGTCTCCAACGTATCTATAATTTTTTATTGTTCCATGCTATTATATTATCTGTTTTGGATGTTTAATGGGATTTAATATACCTTTTTATATTATTTTTGGGACTAACCTATTAACCGAAGGCCCAGTGCAA
This sequence comes from Triticum aestivum, assembly GCF_018294505.1. Taxonomy (NCBI): domain Eukaryota; kingdom Viridiplantae; phylum Streptophyta; class Magnoliopsida; order Poales; family Poaceae; genus Triticum; species Triticum aestivum. The sequence continues at coordinate 298,242,962 of NC_057805.1, read as the reverse complement.
ATTGCTGTTTTTTTGCCTATTTTAGTGTTTCGCAGAAAAGGAATATCAAACGGAATCCAAACGGAATGAAACCTTCGCGAGGATCTTTTTGGAACAAACACAATCCAGGAGACTTGGAGTGGAGGTCAAGGAAGCCACGAGGCGACCACGAGATAGGAGGGCGCGCCCAGGGGGGTAGGCGCGCCCCCCACCCTCGTGGGCCCCTCGCAGCTCCACCGACCTACTTCTTTCGCCTATATATACTCTTATACCCTGAAACCATCGGGGAGAGCCACGAAACACCTTTTCCACAGCCGCAACCTTCTGTACCCATGAGATCCCATCTTGGGGCCTTTTCCGGCGCTCCGCCGGAGGGGGATTCGATCATGGAGGGCTTCTACATCAACACCATAGCCTCTCCGATGATGTGTGAGTAGTTTACCACAGACCTTCGGGTCCATAGTTATTAGCTAGATGGCTTCTTCTCTCTCTTTGGATCTCAATACAAAGTTCTCCTCGATCTTCTTGGAGATCTATTCGATGTAATTCTTTTTGCGGTGTGTTTGTCGAGATCCGATGAATTGTGGGTTTATGATCAAGATTATCTATGAACAATATTCGATTCTTCTTTGAATTCTTATATGCATGATTTAATATCTTTGCAAGTCTCTTCGAATTATCAGTTTGGTTTGGCCTACTAGATTGATCTTTCTTGCAATGGGAGAAGTGCTTAGCTTTGGGTTCAATCTTGCGGTGTCCTTTCCCAGTGACAACAGGGGCAGCAAGGCACGTATTGTATTGTTGCCATCGAGGATAAAAAGATGAGGTCTATATCATATTGCTTGAGTTTATCCCTCTACATCATGTCATCTTGCCTAATGCGTTACTCTGTTCTTATGAACTTAATACTCTAGATGCATGCTGGGTAGCGGTCCATGTGTGGAGTAATAGCAGTAGATGCAGAATCGTTTCGGTCTACTTATCACGGACGTGATGCCTATGTTCATGATCATGCCTAGATATTCTCATAACTATGCGCTTTTCTATCAATTGCTCGACAGTAATTTGTTCACCCACCGTAAGATATGCTATCTTGAGAGAAGCCACTAGTGAAACCTATGGCCCCCGGGTATATTTTACATCATATTAGTTTCCCGTCAACTAGCTATTTCTGTCGCCGTTTATTTTGCAATCTTTACTTTCCAATCTATACAAAAAAAATACCAAAAATATTTATCTTATTATCTTTATCAGATCTCACTTTTGCAAGTGGCCGTGAAGGGATTGACAACCCCTTTATCGTGTTGGTTGCAAGGTTATTGATTGTTTGTGCAGGTACTAGGCGATTTGCGTGTAGTCTCCTACTGGATTGATACCTTGGTTCTCAAAAACTGAGGGAAATACTTACGCTACTTTGCTGCATCATCCTTTCCTCTTCAAGGGAAAACCAATGCATGCTAAAGAGGTAGTACATATATATAATGAATTCCATTTTCTATCTATTTTTGTATACTAATTTGAATCTAGGTTTATGTGCAATATCGCAGGGTGGCGGGAAACAGGTGATGAAATGGCGGGAAACGGTGGCGTGTTCATAAAACACCATCAATTAATGGAAACTTAGCATAGAAGGAACATCGAGCTAACAAAAGAAGTAGATGATGATCAGATGAACAAGGACCACAGTAGGGAACCCGTCGGTGATGAATTCATCAATCACAAATGGTTGAATACTAGCAAGCGTTTGCCCACAACACACACTGTGTATTCCATCACAAACAGGTCGGATGGATCAACTGTATGCCATGTATCGCACATTGTCAAAAAGTAATGCGGTAGACCTTCTTTAACATGTGTTAAAAAATAAAAAATAAAAAACAAGGACCTTGAGGTTAAATTAACTTATGGGATGGGTTATATCACTCATTTAATTTGACAGATATGACCCATCCTATCAGTTAATTTAACATCAACACAATTTCCCATCCAGTCACCCATCTGATGGCTGCTCCAGCCTAAGCACACTTAACTTGAGAGTTATCTTACATGAGCTACTGGTGGAACAGCTAGTCCTTGTTGATATAGGATGTCTCTTCGCATCCTTATGGCGTATCCGGATGACCGCCCGTCCCCCAATGGCCAATAGATGTTGTGTAGACAGAGCATATCACATACGTCTTATTAGAAGCAATCGTCTGTGTTATTATCGGTCTTCGCACACATTTCTGATTATAGACTTGTTTGCCGCGTATCACACACATCTTGATATATTGAACCGTTTCTGTTCTCTTGTCTCAACGCAACAGTTCATCCAAGTGAACCGCATGCCGTATATTGCACACATCTTGATCTGGCTGACCATTTCTTTTGTGTTGCCTAATCACAAACAGTTCATCTGAGTGAACCGTATGCTGTATATCGCACACACACCTTCATCTGGCTGCCCGTTTCTTTTGTTCCTCCTCATCGCAAACAGTTAACTGAACTGAACTGTATGCCCTACATCGCACACGCAACTAAAATCTGAACCGTTTTGATGCATCCTCCATCGCAAACGTTTTGCACCTTTTTTGACGGTTTTTTACACCACCGTTTGCGATTATTGCATCGCAGACAGTTTCGCCGAAGGGTCTCTGATTGTAGTGTCGCGTTAGCAGCATCCTGCAGTAGTGTAACAAAAACTTTCATATAAAGTGCATTGAATACTATGAGAAGTTTGATTCCTTATGATTGTTTTGAGATATGAAGATGGTGATATTAGAGTCATGCTAGTAAGTAATTGTGAATTTGAGAAATACTTGTGTTAAAGTTAGTGATTCCCGTAGCATGCACGTATGGTGAACCGTTATGTGATGAAGTCGGAGCATAATTTATTTATTGATTGTCTTCCTTATGAGCGGCGGTCGGGGACGAGCGATGGTCTTTTCCTACCAATCTATCCCCCTAGGAGCATGCGCGTAGTACTTCATTTCGATAACTAATAGATTTTTGCAATAAGTATATGAGTTCTTTATGACTAATGTTGAGTCCATGGACTATACACACTCTCACCCTTCCACCTTTGCTAGCCTCTCTAGTACCGCGCAACTTTCGCCGGTATCATAAACCCACCATATACCTTCCTCAAAACAGCCACCATACCTACCTATTATGGCATTTCCATAGCCATTCCGAGATATATTGCCATGCAACTTTCCACCGTTCCGTTTATTATGACACGCTCCATCATTGTCATATTGCTATGCATGATAATGTAGTTGACATCGTATTTGTGGCAAAGCCACCGTTCATAATTCTTTCATACATGTCACTCTTGATTCATTGCACATCCCGGTACACCGCTAGAGGCATTCACATAGAGTCATATTTTGTTCTAAGTATCGGGTTGTAATTTTTGAGTTGTAAGTAAATAAAAGTGCGATGATCTTCATTATTAGAGCATTGTCCCATGTGAGGAAAGGATGATGGAGACTATGATTCCCCCACAAGTCGGGATGAGACTCTGGGCGAAAAAAAGAGGCCAAAAAAAATGCGAGAAGGCCCAAATAAAAAATGAGAGAAAAGAGAGAAGGGGCAATGCTACTATCCTTTTACCACACTTGTGCTTCAAAGTAGCACCATGATCTTCATGGTAGAGAGTCTCCTATGATATCACTTTCATATACTAGTGGGAATTTTTCATTATAGAACTTGGCTTGTATATTCCAATGATGGGCTTCCTCAAAATTGCCCTAGGTCTTCGTGAGCAAGCAAGTTGGATGCACACCCACTTAGTTTCTTTTTGAGCTTTCATAAACTTATAACTCTAGTGCATCCGTTGCATGGCAATCCCTATTCACTCACATTGATATCTATTAATGGGCATCTCCATAGCCCGTTGATAAGCCTAGTTGATGTGAGACTACCTCCCTCTTTTTGTCTTCTCCACAACCATCGTCTATTCCACCTATAGTGGTATGTCCATGGCCCACGCTCATGTATTACGTGGAAGTTGAAAAAGTTTGAGAACATCAAAAGTATGAAACAATTGCTTGGCTTGTCATCGGGGTTGTGCATGATTTAAATATTTTGTGTGATCAAGATGGAGCATAGCCAGACTATATGATTTTGTAGGGACAAGCTTTCTTTGGCCATGTTATTTTGAGAAGACATAATTATTTTGTTAGTATGCTTGAAGTATTATTGTTTTTATGTCAATATTAAACTTTTGTTTTTGAATCTTACGGATCTGAACATTCATGCCACAATAAAGAGAATTACATGGATAAATATGATAGGCAGCATTCCACATCAAAAATTCTGTTTTTATCATTTACCTACCCTAGGACGAGCAGGAATTAAGCTTGGGGATGCTTGATACGTCTCCAACGTATCTATAATTTTTATTGTTCCATGCTATTATATTATCTGTTTTGGATGTTTTATATGCAATAATATGCTATTTTATATGATTTTTGGGACTAACCTATTAACCTAGAGCCCAGTGCCAGTTTCTGTTTTTTCCTTGTTTTAGAGTTTCGCATAAAAGGAATACCAAATGGAGTACAAACGGAATAAAACTTCCGCCATGTTTTTTCTTAGACCAGAAGACACCCAGGAGAGTTGGAGTGCAAGTCAGAGGAGCCTCGAGGCGGCCACAAGGGTGGAGGGCGCGCCCCCGACCTTGTGGGCCCCTCATAGCTCCCCTGACCTAATTCTTCTGCCTATATATACTCTTATACCCCAAAAACATCCAGGGGAGCCACAAAACCACTTTTCCACCGCCGCAACCTTCTGTACCTGTGAGATCCCATCTTGGGGCCTTTTCCGGCATCCTGCCGGAGGGGGAATCGATCATGGAGGGCTTCTACATCAACACCATTGCCTCTCCAATGAAGCGTGAGTAGTTTACTTCAGACCTATGGGTCCATAGCTAGTAGCTAGATGGCTTCTTCTCTCTCTCTCTCTTTGATTCTCAATACAAAGTTCTCCTTGATGTTCTTGGAGATCTATTCGATGTAATACTTTTTTGCGGTGTTTTTGCCGAGATTCTATTGTGGATTTATGATCAGCTTATCTATGAATGTTATTTGAATCTCCTCTGAATTCTTATATGCATGGTTTGATATCTTTGCAAGTCTCTTCGAACTATCGATTTGGTTTGGCCAACTAGATTGGTTTTTCTTGCAATGGGAGAAGTGCTTAGCTTTGGGGTCAATCTTGCAGTGTCCTTTCCCAGTGACAGTAGGGGCAGCAAGGCACGTATTGTATTGTTGCCATCGAGGATAAAAAGATAGGGTTTTCATCATATTGCTTGAGTTTATCCCGCTACATCATGTCATCTTACTTAAAGCGTTACTCTGTTCTTATGAACTTAATACTCTAGATGCAGGCAGGAGTCGGTCGATGTGTGGAGTAATAGTAGTAGATGCAGGCAGGAGTCAGTCTACTTGACACGGACGTGATGCCTATATTGATGATCATTCCCTTAGATATCGTCATAACTTTGTGCTTTTCTATCAATTGCTCGATAGTAATTTGTACACCCATCGTAATATTTTCTATCTTGAGAGAAGCCTCTAGTGAAACCTATGGCCCCCGGGTCTATTTTCCATCATATAAGTTTCCGATCTACAATATGAGTTTCCAATTTACTTCCTTTGCAATCTTTTACTTTCCGATCTATAAGCCAAAAATACCAAAAATATTTAATTTACCGTTTATCTATCTCTATTGGATCTCACTTTTACAAGTAACCATGAAGGGATTGGCAACCCCTTTATCGCGTTGGGCGCAAGCTGTTTGATTGTTTGTGCAGGTATTTAGTGACTTGTGCGTTATCTCCTACTGGATTGATACCTTGGTTCTCAAACTGAGGGAAATACTTACTCTACTTTGCTGCATCACCCTTTCCTCTTCAAGGGAAAAACCAACGCAAGCTCAAGAAGTAGCAGCCATAAGTGCACAGTGCACTTGGCCCAGCCCACCACAAGCCACCTCCTTCCTCTGTACAGAGAGGAAGTAGATGCCATGGCATGGCACAACCACGCCCGTCCATGCCTCGGATGGACGCCTTGTCGAGCATCCACGACGCCCACGAGATGCATACCCCCCCCCCCGCGCGATGACCTAGGCCAACCTAGCCCCGTTTCCCCTCTCGCTCACTCGTGTTTGTCGATCCGAACGGACCTGAGCTCGCCCTCGCCATGGACGTCGTCGTCGTGGCCATCGAGCTTCCCATGCCACCGGAGGATTTCCAGGAGAGTCGCAGATTCCGCCTTCATCGTATTCGTCGCAGGATCGAAGTCGAGATGCCTGAACGACGACGCTCGCGAGTCCGTGACCGTCTTCCTCGCCACGGCCACCGGAGGTCCGCCGCTCAATCCATCGTCGTTCGACCTTCCCAGACCATGCCGAGCCCTCCCCAAGCTCCACTGTGCGCCCCGCATCTTTCCCCTCTCCCCGTTGCTCGATTCGTGGCCTCTAACTAGCCCAGCCACCGCTCCCGTACTCGCCGTGGTCGCCATGGATGGACCTCGCCCTGCACGCGCTCGCTCACGCCTTCTGGATGCGCCCGTCTGCACGTATCAGCTTAAAATCCAAAAATACCTTGTTGCAATTTATTTATCATTATTATTTTTTGTTTTTTTATATAATCTATCTATCACTATCAGATTTGATCTTTGCAAATAACCGCCAAGGGGATTGACAACCCCCTTGATCGCGTTGGGTGCAAGTTTTTGCTCTTTTGTGTGTAGGTGCTGTTCACGAGGTTTCGTGTGGTTCTCCTACTGGATTGATAAGCTTGGTTCTTAACTGAAGGAAATATTTATCTCTACTGTACTGCGTCATCCTCTCCTCTTCGAGGAAATCCCAATGCAGCTCACAAATAGCACGATGTAATACAGTCGATGTGGCGAGGCGAAGCCCCTAATCTAGCCAACATGACGAAGCTGGTCGGCTGGTGACGCCAAAGTCCCAAGAGTGGGTTGATGAAGACATGTCGCAGCCCCCGGTCCAGCCGAGGTGTCGAAGCAGGTCGGCGGGGAGATGTCAGAGCCTCCATGTCAGCTGACACATCAAACCAGGTTGGACGTTGGCTTGAAGAAGAGGCGGCACGACGAAGCCAACACAAGTAAAATTTGTGACGCGGTCGATGCCGGCTTGATGAAGTGACCGCCCTATGTAATCCGTGGGGCGACGATGTTGGTGATGCTTTAGCCTTCGTGATGCCGAATTCTTGGTGGGCTCACCGGTCAGATGAGGTTGAACTCGGCTCAACGAAGCGACACCCTGTCTACCGTAGGTCGGCAGCCGTGGAGCAATGTTGTCGGGCTGGTTTGACACCGACGCGACGGTGAAGATTACCATGGAAAATGTTTAAAATATGTAGGTACGTGTTTTAGAACAACAATACTGTAGAAAATATTCCTTCAAAAAAGACGTTCGATAACCCATTCATGAAAAAGATAAACTCAGGTCGTGTTCATTTTCGCGCAGAAAATAGATTCAAAAATTGATGCACTCATCAAACGTTTCCCGAAGTTTGAGCGGTCGGATCGAGCTGAAATTTCGACGGGTGGTCGATATAGGAATTCTGCAGTCGGTGAATGGTTGGATCTTTGAAAAGATGTCCCAGCCGACCACTGGACACCTCACCCCAACCTCGTCCAAATTCGACAAGGCTCCAGTATATCGGAGATTGCCGGAGATTCCTTCAACGGAACACAATTTTTTTACATGGTTGTTGTAGACTTAATTTTGCAGCACTCCACCCAAGCAATCATCAAAACGACGCTCGAGGAGGCGGGGCCGGCGAACAAGAATCCGCTATCCAGAAAAAACTACACGATCGCACGAGGGCAATGTGGACGTTGAGCCCCCGAGCTCCATGGACGATTCTTCCATGATTTTGATAGAGATTTGAGTTTGATAATGAAGGCACCCGTCTGATCTTGACGATCCGACATGGAGCGTAGTCCTTGGTCTAGCCAAGGCGTCCAGTCGAGCCGGCGAAGAAGATGCCGGCGTCGACGATTAAGCATGGTTTCGATGCGCAGATCGCGTCAGAGCCGATCTGAATTCCCATCGCATCACGGCGACTACCAGCAAGGACCTGCATGGGCCACCAATGTCGGTGCTAAAACCAGCATATCTCGAGGTTGGGGTCCTAAGCTAGGCGTCTTGGAACGATGGCAACATGTATACATGATTTTATCCAGGTTCGGGCTCTGTCGAAGAAATAATACCCTACGTCCCGCTTTTGATTGTATTGATATGGGGTATAGTACATAGTACATGTATCTACCACGAGATTGTTCTAACGAATATAAGATGTCTCAATCCCTCTATTGACTAGCCTGGCTGCAGTTTATATAATGCACGGGAGGCCTAGAGTTTAGAAGAGTCTTAGTCTTGGGCGCCAAGTCTTGCGGAATCTTCCTTGTATCCGTTATGGGCTGTCCGAAGTGGCCCATTAGTGAATCGTCATGAGGGTCCTCGGCCTCGCTCTCCTGATCGGGAGACGACGTGGTGAGTATTCCCAGTTCGTGACTCCATTAAAAGGGAGGACAGAAAGGTAAGAGGCGACGACTCTACGGAAAAGAGGAAATTGAGGTTGTTGTGGGGGTTGAGGAGAGGCGTGCGAGTCGCCTCTTGCTCAGTACCACATTCGCTACTTACTCCCCCCCCCCCCCCCCCCCCCCCCCCCCCCCCAATAATTTGACACTTCTGTTGCCACTTCGTGCGAGGACATAGCCCAATACTCAAAATACAAGTATGCTTACTAAACCTAGTTCGCAGTGTCATAGAAACCAGATCACTCTAGACAAAATCAGGTTCAAAATGAGTGGTTCGCTATGTTAAAAAAAATCAACAAGTGAAATGGAAAATATCAAAAGAAAAATAAATATGGCCAACTGTAAACGAGTTCAAAGTGGAATTTTTTCAAGGAAAAAAATATTAAATGCCGCCAGTTTTTGTAGCTGAAAACGAGCTACTCCCGGAAAAGAAAAAACTTGCTAGTTCCTTTTGGACATGGGTAATCTGATAAGGGACAGTTGTTGGACGGTTAGTGCCCGAATGGAAAGCAGTGCATCATGGCGTGAGAGGACGAATGCCGCTAGGGCGGCAAGGCATCGTGTGCACGAAAGGGCTGGCCTACCCATCCTTTTGGCCGGTTGTTTGCTTCTCTGGGGATTTGGGGAACGCTTGTGCCGTAGTACACCGGGCGGGAGCTTTCTGTTTGTGTGGCGTCGCGCACCGCAGGCCGAGGCAGCACCGCGGCCGTTTTTGGATGGATCTATCTAAGCATATATCCCGGATGAGAGGAGGCAAACGCGGGTGGCGTGGCCGGCTAGGCCCCTCGGCACGCCGGCGTCGCGCGTGGCGTACATGCACATCGGTCGACCTCAATCAACGGAAAAGAAAGTTGTTGAGTGGATTCAGCACTTGATCGGGGGGCTGTGTCGCGGTCGCATTGGCGTCGCTTCCACTGGCACGCAGCATTGCACCTGCCTGCACCGCGTTTGCTGCCGTCATCGTGTTTCGGGGGACGTGTAATGCCTGCCGATTAGGCACGCCCGCACGCATAAGCAACGGAGATGCGCTTTATGGCTTATCCATCCGTCCATCGCCACACCCACACCGATCTTGCTCCAAAACAGCACTGACTGCCTGCCAAGAAAAAAAACAGCAGTGGCTGGAACTGTGGGCTCACTAGGCGGTGGCATGGGCCGACGAGGCCACCACCTGGCACGCCCCGTGCATCGCCACCACAAACGCGCACGGGCACACGGCACACACTACCTTCCCCTATAAATGCGGCAGCAGATAGGGACGGCCGCCCCTTCCTCCTCCTCTCCCGGCTCGTGGGTTTTGTTCACACCCGGCAGACGCAGAGGGTTGGTTCATCTCGTCGGACTCGGAAACTGGCGGACTTCGGCGTACGCGTACCCACCCAACCCCAACCCCACCCCGCCTCACTTCCCCTCCTCGCACTCGCGCCAGTAACGCCTCGCCAAAAACCCAAACCCCCAGAATAAGCAAGCGATTCCCCCAAACCCCTTCCATTACCGTCCTCCGATTTCGCATGCCTCTGCCGGCCGCCTAAGCCTAGCCTTCCCATGGCACCGGGTGGAGGGGGCGCGCTGCCGGCGGTCATGGCGCGGGATGTGCCTGGGCCCGCGGCGATCCCGGCCGCGGCCATGGCCAGCGCCGAGGTGGCGGCGGCCGAGGTGGTGCGCCGCGTCCAGCCCACCCAGGCCTCGGAGCGCCGCCGCGCCGAGGTCGTCGACTACGCGCGGAGGATCGTCGGAACCGCGCTCGGATGCGAGGTGCGTGCTCCTCCTCCTCCGTTTCGCGAAACGCTCTTTTCTTCTTCAGTTTCCGGTTTTGTCTGGGTAGGGGTAATCCTGCGGCGTCTCGTCTGGGGATCCTCGTGCTTGTTACATTATTCTTCCTTTAGATTTGTTTACTTTGCTTCCGTCGCTCTCTCTCCTCCGGACTAGTACTAGTACTACTACATTTCAAAGCCATCAGGTTAGGGTAGGATTATTATTCCTTGATTAATTGCTTCGTACGGACGAGGGGCTAAACCAATCGGTGGCGGCGCTTCTCTGCGATTCCGTGACTAGTTTTACTATCTGCTGGCTTCCACAAGGATTTCTGTTATCTACTGTAGAGTAGGACTATTTGACTATCAGACTTGTGTTAGACCAAGTCGGCCCTTTGTTCTGCTTGTCACGGTCTCACAAAAGCAACTTCATCCGTTTAGAAATCAGAAATAAGCTTTCTGTCTGCTCTGATCTATGCGTTTTCGCTTTTTAACCCTAGAAAGGCACCGTATGCTTTACGAAATCCAACTTTTACCATCTCACTTTCAGAGGGGAAACAAACTTTGGCATTTTGCCAAAAAGATTAAAGCCTTTTTGTTTTGGTTCTGCCCGTGATCGCATGCTTGACTGGCAGGCCATGATGCGTACACTTCATACACGGTGACCCATCCACGTGGTTACCGAACAGTGTGGCAACTGATCAATGCTGCTGTAGTTGAATCTTGTTGTGGTTCTCTGTCACCATCACAGCTTGCAGAGGATTTTGACATAGCACTAGTGAGATTTAGTATAGCCATTCACCGACAGCTGCCTGCCAGCATCCTGCATTCAACTCGGCCGCAATCTGTATGTTCCCAGATCGCATTAGATAGTATGAACTCAAAGTCCATCCTTATTTACTGACGAGCATTCCGCGGTCCACTGTTTGAATCGTACTTTGACGTGTGCCCACGGGCTCATTTATTTACATGGAAGCTCTTTACTACGTAGCCATAGAGATGGTAGATCTGGAAAGTGGTCCTTGTGGCTAGTATTATGCTGATCACTATAATGTGTACGTGATGTTTTTGTACTTGTATAGCTGGAATTGCTTGAAAGTGTGTGGCTGTTATATCTTATAGGCACTACTTCTGCAGTCGGAATCGTGTCATAAATGTTTCCTAGCATTTGGTGCTTCTCGAAAAAGATTGGTGTAATGATGTCTGTTCTTTTTGGATTATCGTCACATGCGTGTATATGAGATGGGACATTGTTCTAGTGGTCCATTATTTTTTATGTGATGCCAAAAGTGTGTAAAACAATCAAAACGAGGACCCATGCACTGCAAGATACTATACTTCATTACCTCCCGTAAGTGTGTTATTACAGACCAGTTCTCTATTCTTGCACTTGTTGAGTTTTGTGATCGAATTGTGTGTAAAGGTAAGAATTGGAGTGTGTCTTAGTTACCTGTACTGGTTGATTGGTCACTTTGTGAATCATGTGATCAACTCACTTTGTGACATAATGGGATGTTATTCCATTGTGGAGACTACATACTGAGTTATTTCAGATGGAAAATCTGAATAGCTAGGAGGGGACTAGGCACTATATCAGTTAACAAGAAAATAAATAGGCACCCAAATCCGAGCCGAAGATACCTACACCTCCCACCAAAGAATCTAGATCAGTTCCTCTGATTAGCCTTGAACTTCATATTGTAAGGCCAATGGTAGCAAACAGTTAATCCTACTGCCAACATTATGGTTCTTGTAGTACAACTTGTATATGTTGAAACAATGCTTTCTATCTCTACTATATCTTGTAAATTGGAGTTGGAAGCAGTGATGGTAAGTTCACTCCCCCCACACCATTCCAATCTCCCTTGCCCATCTGGGAACCACTAGACCCCATCCGACTTGATTTTTTTTATAAACAAAACAGAGAAAAATAATGTAGTTGGGGAGCCTCGAACCTCACACCTACCTCTACACATAACTCTGTCAAACCAGCAAACTACTATCTATTTTGAATGGGAAGGTACATTATAAGTACATGACAGTACACAATTGTTTTTACTGGGACACTAACCAGCCAGTCAATCCACCAAAATTGATTTTTATTTTTTTCCCTGCCGCGGCACCTCCCTGATATGCATTCTCCGGTTCCCACTCCTCGCGACACGCATCCTCTGGATACCACCTCTCCTCTTAACTTCCATTGTCATAACTTTCAAATTTCAAAATCTGGCCATGGTGCTTCAAATCTTGTAATGGTGCTCCTGTGGCTGCTGCAGATATGCAAGTGCAGTGTTGTCTGCTTGCTTGAGTTTTTTCTCTGCAGTGCTGCAAGTGCATTTGTGGTTGGTATACCATATTAATCCACTACAACAACAATCATTTTTGTGTTTCTGTGGCAACACACGAGCATTATGCTTGTTCCGCCTAACATTTTTGTCTGGCGAACTTTTGAGATGCAGCTTTCTAATATGACATCATTTCTTCTTTATTTGACTGGTTAGGTCTTTGTATTTGGTTCGGTTCCATTGAAGACTTACCTTCCCGATGGGGACATTGATTTAACTGTAATTGGAAATACATCTTGCGGTAGTACTTTGATTGATGATGTTTACTACATCCTTGGGTCGGGGGAGGAGAATGGTGACGCTGAATTTGAAGTGAAGGACTTGGAACACATTGATGCAGAGGTGTGCTATCCTGTTTGCTCCTCATACACATTTATAGTTCTTTTATTCTGGACAGAAGTCTGGGAAAACTATGATATTGCACTCCTAAACCTTTTTTGCCCTTTGCATCTCTTTTAACAAATCCTTGGTACACATGGAAGTTAGGCTTAACAACCATATACGTGTTTCTTCCTTCTGATGCAGTTTTAGTCTGTTACTGTTTTGCACATGGTAGCTGCCTCTAAATTTTCAAATATTCCTCCATCCAGGTCAGACTCATTAAATGCACTATTGGAAATATTATCGTTGATATCTCATTCAACCAAACTGGAGGAATCTGTGCAGTCTCCTTCCTTGAGCTGGTAATGTGTTGCAATTTGTTTTTTGGAAAAATAATGCAATTTATGCTTGCTGTTCTGCTTCAGTCTTTATAGTGAAGTTGCTGAATATGTAGAATAGAATGCTCAACATGTTCCTGTGCTAGTCTAGGTGTTCTTTTATTTGGTTATTACTATGCCTAGTCCTGGAAAAGTAAACGAGTGTTCCTTCTTCAGGTTGACCGCAAAGTTGGGAAAAATCATCTATTTAAACGGAGCATTATATTAATCAAGGGATGGTGTTATTATGAAAGTCGCCTACTAGGAGCTCATCATGGGCTTATATCAACTTATGCATTGGAAACACTTATCCTATACGTCTTTAATCTATTCCACAAATATCTCCATGGTCCCCTGGAGGTAAGTCTTGGAAGGAATGACTTATCTCAGACATTTGGAAACATCTTTAGACAATGCAAAAACTGATATCCATTTTGTCTCCATCTTTTCTTATATTTAATAGGTTTTGTATAGGTTTCTGGAATATTTTAGCAAGTTTGACTGGGACAAATACTGCATAAGTCTAAATGGCCCTGTTGCTTTATCATCTTTGCCTAACCTAATTGGTGCGTTACCTTGTTATCTATTTCTTGGCAGAGTTATCACCTGATTCCTATTTTGTTTCAATCCTAAAACTTGTATCTCTTGCAGTTGAAGGTTTAAATGTACCTGGCGATGACTTGCTGTTTGACAAAGAGTTCCTTGAGAACTCAGTGGAAAAAGCATCTGCACCTCCAAGAAATTCTGATGCACGCTGTTCCAAATTCCGTGTGAAATGTCTAAACATAATTGATCCACTGAAGGAGTGCAACAATCTTGGCAGAAGTGTGAACAGAGGTTTGAACTAACCAAAATATATGAATTGATTGTCCCTTTCTAAATTATCTTCCGAAACTTTGATGAACATATATTGTTTGCCTTTAGCATCATATGTGTGAAGTGCTGATGTGTACATGAAGTTGTGCATAAATCCGTAAACAGCATGATCTCATACCCAACACATGTAGGGTTTTGTTTGAGTGATGTCTATTATACGGAGTATTTTATTTCTATATTTCTTTGCTGGCGAGGGACTGCCAAGTCTTTTTTTGACATTTTATTATTGTGCAGCGAATTTCCATCGTATTCGAACTGCTTTCTCGTTTGGTGCTCGAAAGCTTGGTCAAATTCTTATGTTACCACCAGAACTTATTCCTGATGATATTTTCGCATTTTTCAAAAACACCTTGGAGAGGAATGAAAATGGAGTAAGGTCAGATATTGACCATGTTGGCGCATTTCATTCTCAGCCCTTCCTTGGTCCCAGCAATCAACTCTTAGATGGCATGTCATGCATGCATATGTCTTACAAGGAGGAAGAGAAAAGTCGTCCTCGTGTTTCAAAGAAATTAGCTGAGCACGCAGTAAGTGTCAGAATAAACGTGCCTACACAGGGTGGATGTTTTTCAGGAGATGACTCGTTTGCACCAAGTACTGATCTGAGTGCAAGATTATCCCACTGTGTCCGTCATGAACCGAATGACCATGCGTATGTTTTTCACGAAAATAGAAATGGTGCCACTGAACAGTACTATGTGGCCCCTGAGATGGATGGACAGGAATCTCGCTATGCAGCTGAAGCCTATATGGGTGACAAATCACTGATACAGCCACAGCATCATGCACACTATTCATCAAATATATTGAGCTCTATCCATGGCAGTGATTTAGGACTTCCAAAACCTGGTCCCATAAAGAAGGAAAAGTTAACTGGAACTTCACTCCATGTGGAAGAACATCTCCATCCACTGTCATTGTTAAACTTGTCGGATCTATCAGGGGATTTGGAATCACAGTTGAGATGCCTCCGTCAAGTTCAGTACAACTTAGAATACTTGTTTGATGAATTTTCGCAGTCTGTCCAAGAAGCATCTTCTGACGGTAAGGTTGACAAGGATTTGTTTGACATTCTAAATCGTGGCATCCTGTTAAGTACTGATACGGCGCTACCTGGGCTATTGCCGCCTTCCTATGCTGAAACGAATGGAATGAAGTTATCTCCAGTTTCTTCTCATAGCACTGAAGTTTCACAGCAATCACAGGACGAGGACAACTGGGGTATGCCCTTTCAGTTGAATGCCTGTGGAGTAGACGTCCCATCTAATGGATTGTCGCCATCTTATATTGCTGATTCAGATATTTCTGTTTCGTGGTGGCATAGATCAGAGGCTATACCCAATATGCGTGAAACAGTCGGATATATTCATGAAAAGGTAGGAATAGGTACCCTCAATTCTCACTTTTGGATATCTCATGCATTGATCCGAGGCATTCCTGTGTTCAGTAAACTGTCAAAGCACTTTTATGTTTACTATATGTACTGGCTTTTGCCTACATAGATCTAGTTTTTATCTGGTCGTTCTGTTATTGTCCGCTTAGGATTAAAAAGGGAAATACAGTTTATTGTTTCGGTAAGCGGGGAAGTCTGTTCACTTCAGAAAACATGTATTGCTACATTCCTCTGAAATATATCTGTCCGTTAATTGTTATTTGTTGTATATGATAGTTACAAGTTGTGTTTCTGTATTACAGCACATGACATCTATAGGAGAGAAAGGGAAGATCCTGATCAATCAACCAGTGAAGATTAAAAGCAACCAGGCCACGATTCCAAAACGAAGTTTTGTCCCTTGCCAGGAGCAAGTAGCGCCAGACAGTGGGACCAAGGAAATAAGGATAAGCCGGTCATTGGGAATTGGTGATGGTCTAAATGGATATACTCGCTTAGGTATGAAGACGACTGAAAAGCACAGTGGTCATACTCGAAAGGAATTTGTCAAACCTCACTACGAAGCAAGGCACACACGTAGCTCCTATGGGGATGTCGGCTCGAACAAAACCTTCTTCCAGAAGCGAAATTATGATACTGGCATGGAGTGTGCACGACCAGTTAGTCCAAAATATCAGCCACCTGAAGTTGAGGGTACTCCAGATGAGTGCACATACATGAACAACAACTTGGCAAGAAACCAAAGCTGTGACACTCCTAAAGGGTATGGGACAAGTCGAAGACTAGCCTCTGAGCCATTAAAACCTCAAAGCAGCATAAGAGGAAGGGGTTTCTCGAAAAAGAACTTGCCTGCAAAACCAAAATATGATAATCACAGTGGGCACCCAAATTCTTTTGTGAGAGATACAAAGCATGCACCGAATGGCCAAGTTGTGACCATTCTAAATGGTTCGACAAAGGAGGTTGCCCTGAACGAAGAATTGGTTGAAAATGAAACTAAACCAATGCCAAATGTTTTCATTCCTCGTGATAGCAGCGGGAATAACCAACGGATGCTTCTGGCACCTAGTACTTGTCACCCCTCCTCCCCTGTCACAAAAGGATATTGTCAATCTGGTGCCTTGGAGACACAACCAGATAGGATTATTGAGTTTGGTTCTTTGGGTCCTTTCTCATTGACATCTCCCTCTCCAAAGTCAAACAAGGCCTCACCAAAGGCATGTGCAGACGCGTCTGCATTGGCGTTACAGAGCTATAGAGCCGGTGCAACCCAAAGCAGGTAACCTCAAAGGATCTTACAGAGCAAAATATTAATGTAGCCTTCAGCCTTGAAATATGCTAGAGGTCAAGCATCTAAGAATGATGTCACAAAATAGTACTCCTCTGTCCCATAATATAGGACGTTTTTTGATATTAGTGTAGTGTCAAAAAATGTCTTACATTATGAGACGGAGGGAGTAGTAATTTGTGTTTATTTAGGAGTATAAAATAACACTAGGTTTGTTTTTGTTCAATGGTCAACTTCGCATGCTTATTTATCTTCACTGCATCCAGTCCATTGACCCTGTACTACTACTACTACCTTAATATGGTTAATCTGTTAACTTTGACACTGTTTCAGGTCGTCAGGATTTTACAGAATAGGAGACGAAGAGCAGTTCCCACCACTCCATGCTAGGACCCGCTGAGACTTACAGTACCATACAGATGATCATCATTTAACTAGGAGCAAAAGAAGAGTTAACCCAGTTGATGTTCACAAACATGACCATCGTAATAGTATACATCTACCTTGTAAAGTTACATCGACACCTTGCGTTTCTTGCTTTCGTGTCTATAGGTAAAGGTACCAAAGAAAGGTTTTAGGAGCAAGGACTAACTATACAGTTGTAGTTTTCCCTTCTCAAAACTAGAAATGGGTAAAATCGGAGAAAGATAAACCTATTTATAAGTTTTTCTTGAGACAAAATTATGAGCCTTTCTGCTACCGTGAACTGTGAATGTGTTCTTTCAAATAGTAAATTTCAAAAAAAAAAAACTAAAAAGAATCACGTTTTTATATATAAACAGAGATGAATGTTTCAAACGTCGTACAAGTTTTTTGTAACTTGCGCTGAAATGACATTCATGTGACACACTGGTGAAAAATTCATCAATGTTATGAAAAAGGGTGTGGTTAGGACTCAGTCGAACGGAGACTAGTCAAGTGAGATAACGTGTAAGAAAAATAAGTTTTTTTTGCACATGCTTTTGATGTAAAAGCTCATGAATATAGCATCTGACTTAGACATAACCAAGTCTCTGTTGACCGCAATTTAGCAAGATTGAAAAAAATTATATCTTTTTATTTTTATCTTACTTTGTTTTCTTATAACTATTCATCCAGATGAATTTAGCAACATTGAAAAAAACAGATGTTTTTATTTTTATTTTACTTTGTTTTCTTATTTTTACTATTCATCTAGATGGAGTAAGCTCGAGAGCAAAACTCCATGTCTCAACTGTTGCTACACATCTATTTAAGTTGGTATTTAACCTTCGGCTTTTCGGTATTGCTAAGGGCACAACTCCAACTCCATGCGCCAAAATGCCTCACACCATGCAGTGTCGATACTTTTTGCCATTCAATGTCATGCATCCATTAAATGTTCGCAAATGTTTGAAACCCCACAAACTAGAAGCAAAACCGGGGAGGTTTGCGGGCGTCTGGGCTGCGTCATGTAGGCGTTCGACAATTAGGACCCACACAAAACCCTATCTCTTGTTCTGCTCCAACTGCCAAAACCGGGGAGGTTTGCGGGCGTCTGGGCTGCGTCATGTAGGCGTTCGACAATTAGGACCCACACAAAACCCTATCTCTTGTTCTGCTCCAACTGCCACTCCGATCTCGGTGGACGCAAATCCAGAGCGAATGTGACCGGCCACTACTGCATGTTGGCCGAACGACGCGACATTCAAATTGGTGTGGCTGCCGAGAAACCTACTTCGGCATGCGGATGTGACCGGATGGGGCTATGAGACGACTTCCAACCACATTCAAGCGGGTTGACCGTCCATGCAATAGACCGACATTCATGTTGGCTAGGCGAACAAGAAGCCACCTCTGGGTGAACACATTCAAGCCATCACTCTATCTGCCCAAGCGCCCGCTACTATTTAAAGAACGCCTGCTATGGCACAAACCCTACCACCTTCGAGGTCCATCTCTCTTTTTCCAAGCCATTGACACATCACCCATTTCCTACCTCCTTTGACGGCCACGAACAATAGCCGGGACCCGTCGTGGGTGGTGGAGGAAAAGCCCGACGCCGCCATGAAATCATGGGAGGTGCACAATTGGGAAGCCCGGCACACGAACCACATTTCTATTAGACAACCTCCCAGATCTTCGGAGGAGAACTCGAAGGAGGAGGACACGACAATGGAGGAGGAGTAGGCACCCAAGCCGGTGGTTGAGTTCACCCTGCAGCAGATGGAGGCGCAGTACAACCGCTTACAGGAGGAGCAGGCCCGCCTGTGTTCGTGTTCCGGATGCTACAGGAGGAGCACCAGTACAACCCACAACTACTCTGAGAGCACCGGCTGGTGGAGGGCCAGATAGCGGGCGAGCAGGCGCCCGGTCAAACCGTCACGGCCATGGTCGCAGCGGATCCGGGCTTCATCGATGAGCAGCGGCAGCGCTCGAGTCCGTGCGCAACACTCGCACCGTTCGCTGCGAGCGGCGGCAGCTCTACGTTAACGAGGCGGAGACCGTGAAGGAGGCGCAGGCTGTGGCGGACACGACCAATGCCAGGATCGTCATCTCTACATCTTTCGCATCGTGCCACAATGATGACATGGCCGGACTGTTCGGCTCAATCATCGACCTCACCTTCACCAGTGACGTCCAAGGCAACGCAGACTCCGATGAAGAGTAGGACGTGGGACACATCCCCACGTCCGATTTTTTTAGGGAAACAGCAGGACTCTGCTGCGTATTTTTATTGATTTTCAAAAATAGGTTACAAGAAAATTTTCTTACAGGAAAGAAGAAAGCAAAACAAATAGAAAGAAACAAGAAAAGGCAGGAAAAGAAAAGCTATACAGGTAAGTTACAACAACAACAACACATAATGTAGCCGAGAGCAACTATCTAAAAGAGTTGACCCAGTCTTCAAAATGCATATAATCCTTCCGGGTGGCTCTGAAGATGAACCATTTTATTCCCTCTTTGAACTTCTTTCGGCAGGTGTATAGGCTTGGTACACGATTCTTGAAAATGAAGTCCTTACTGGTTGTCCAGATTGCCCAAGCCGCCAAGATAATCATCTCCAGGAAAAACGGTACTCCTAGCAGATTCTTGATGTTGGTTATTTCTACTTGAATACCATTATATGTTGGAGTCCATGACGGGCAAAGGTGAGTCCAATCGTATGAAGAAAATATTCCCTAGAGGCAATAATAAAGTTGTTATTTTATATTTTCCTATTCATGATAAAAGTTTAGTATTCATGCTAGAATTGTATTGATTGAAAACTGAAATACATGTGTGGATACATAAACAAATACCGTGTCCCTAGTGAGCCTCTACTAGACTAGCTCGTTGATCAAAGATGGTTAATGTTTTCTAACCATAGACATGTGTTGTCACTTGATAACGGAATCACATCATCAGAAGAATGATGTGATGGACAAGACCCATCATTTAGCTTAGCATATGATCGTTCAGTTTATTGCTATTGCTTTCTTAATGTCAAATATATATTCCTTCGACTATGAGATTATGCAATTCCCGGATACCGGAGGAATACCTTGTGTGCTATCAAATGCCACAACGTAACTGGGTGATCATAAAGATGCTCTGCAGGTATCTCCGAAGGTGTTTGTTGAGTTGGCATAGATCAAGATTATGATTTGTCACTCCGTGTATCGGAGAGGTATCTCTGGGCCCTCTCGGTAATACACATCACAAGAAGCTTGCAAGCAAAGTGACTAAGGAGTTAGTTATGAGATGATGTATTATGGAACGAGTAAAGAGACTTGTCAGTAACGAGATTGAACTAGGTATGAAGATACCGACGATCGAATCTCGGGCAAGTAACATACCGACAGACAAAGGGAATTACGTATGTTGTCATAAGGTTCGACCGATAAAGATCTTCGTAGAATATGTAGGAGCCAATATGAGCATGCAGGTTCCGCTATTGGTTATTGACCGGAGAGGTGTCTCGGTCATGTCTACATAGTTCTCGAACCCGTAGGGTCCGCCCGCTTAACGTTCGTTGACGATATAGTGTTATATGAGTTATATGATTTGGTGACCAAATGTTGTTCGAAGTCTCGGATAAGATCACAGACATGACGAGGAGCTCCGGAATGGTCCGTAGGTAAAGATCGATATATAGGATGATGATATTTGGACACCGGAAGAGTTTCAGGAGGTACCGGGTAGTCATCCGATCACCGGAAGGGGTTCCGGGAAGCCCCGGTAGGATGATGGGCCTATTGGGCCAATAGAGGGGAGCACACCAGCCCACAAGGGGCTGGGGCACCCCCCTATGGCAGCCGGCCTATGGGAGAAAGGAAGGAGGGGGATTCGGCCTCCCCCTTACTTCCCTCTCCCTCCTTTCCTTTCCCTCTGGCACAAATATGGAGGGGGGGGGGGGCTGGGGGCAGGAGCCCAAGTGGGATTCGGCCCCACTTGGGGCGCCTCCTGGATGCCTCCCTCCCCCCACCTATATATATGTGGGAGGGGGCGCCACACATCACACAACAATCTCTTAGTCGTGTGCGGCGCCCCTCTCCACAGTTTCGTCCCTCGGTCACATTTTTGGAGTGCTTAGGCGAAGCCCTATGGAGATAGCATCACCATCACCGTCACCACGCCGTTGTGCTGCCGGAACTCATCCACTACTTCGCCATCTTGCTGGATCAAGAAGGCGAGGACATCACCGAGCTGAACGTGTGCTGAACATGGAGGCGCCATACGTTCGGTACTCGATCGTTTGGATCGCGAAGAAGTTTGACTACATCAACCGCGTTAATAAACGCTTCCGCTTACGGTCTACGAGGGTACGTAGACATACTCTCCCCTCTCTTTGCTATGCATCTTCATGGATAGATCTTGCGTGTGCATAGATTTTGTTTTTGTTTTCCATGCAACGTTATGATGTCTACTATGCAACCTTCTTCTTGTAGACGTTGTTGGGCCTCCAAGTGCAGAGGTTTGTAGGACAGTAGCAAATTTCCCTCAAGTGGATGACCTAAGGTTTATCAATTCGTGGGAGGCGTAGGATGAAGATGGTCTCTCTCAAACAACCCTGCAACCAAATAACAAAGAGTCTCTTGTGTCCCCAACACACCCAATACAATGGTAAATTGTATAGGTGTACTAGTTCGGCGAAGAGATGGTGATACAAGTGCAATATGGATGGTAGATATAGGTTTTTGTAATCTGAAATTACAAAAACAGCAAGGTAACAAGCGATAAAAGTGAGCATAAACGGTATTGCAATGCTTGGAAACAAGGCCTAGGGTTCATACTTTCACTAGTGCAAGTTCTCTCAATAATAATAACATAATTGGATCATATAACTATCCCTCAACATGCAACAAAGAATCACTCCAAAGTCACTAATAGAGGAGAACAAACGAAGAGATTATTGTAGGGTATGAAACCACCTCAAAGTTATCCTTTCTGATCGATCTATTCAAGAGTCCGTAGTAAAATAACACGAAGCTATTCTTTCCATTCGATCTATCATAGAGTTCGTACTAGAATAACACCTAAAGACACAAATCAACCAAAACCCTAATGTCACCTAGATACTCCAATGTCACCTCAAGTATCCGTGGGTATGATTATACGATATGCATCACACAATCTCAGATTCATCTATTCAACCAACACAGAGAACTTCAAAGAGTGCCCCAAAGTTTCTACCGGAGAGTCAAGACGAAAACGTGTGCCAACCTCTATGCATAGATTCCCAAGGTCATGGAACCCGCAAGTTGATCACCAAAACATACACCAAGTGGATCAATAGAATACCCTATTGTCACCACGGGTATCCCACGCAAGACATACATCAAGTGTTCTCAAATCCTTAAAGACTCAATCCGATAAGATAACTTCAAAGGGAAAACTCAGTCCATTACAAGAGAGTAGAGGGGGAGAAACATCATAAGATCCAACTATAATAGCAAAGCTCGTGATACATCAAGATCGTGCCATATCAAGAACACGAGAGAGATCAAACACATAGCTACTGGCACATACCCTCAGCCCCGAGGGTGAACTACTCCCTCTTTGTCATGGAGAGCGCCGGGATGATGAAGATGGCCACCGGTGAGGGATCCCCCCTCCGGCAGGGTGCCAAAACAGGGTCCCGATTGGTTTTTGGTGGCTACAGAGGCTTGCGGCGGCGGAACTCCCGATCTAGGTTATGTTCTGGAAGTTTGGGTATATATAAGAGGTGTTGGCGTCGGGAACAAGTCAGGGGGGTCTTCGAGGCGGCCACGAGGTAGGGGGCGCGCCCCCACCCTCGTGGGTGCCTCGGGACTCTTCTGGCCCATCTCCGATACTCTGTAGGCTTCTTCTGGTCCAAAAATAATCTTCGTGAAATTTTCAGGTGAATTGGACTCCGTTTGGTTTTCCTTTTCTGCGATACTCAAAAACAAGGAAAAAACAGAAAATGGCACTGGGCTCTGGGTTAATAGGTTAGTTCCAAAAATCATATAAAATAGCATATAAAACATCCTAGATGGATAGTATGGAACAATCAAAAATTATAGATACGTTGGAGATGTATCACGTTACCCAACAGCATATCCTAGCAAAAGGGCAGTGAAAGAAGAGATGGTCTCTAGTTTCAAGCACCTGCAACCCGCACATCACACTGGAGTAGTTAGCGATAAAAAAATCTTTCTAAGGAGCATACCCCGAGTATTTAACCTGTTCTGGAGTAGGAACTAGAAAAAAATATGCTCGAGTTGGTAGCATGTTTTCCAAATCCATTTAAGAGCTCGCATGACTTGATGATCTCTAGTGAGCAGTTGGTATGATTTAGAAACCTTGAAAGATGTGGCTCCTGGGGGTAAAGCCCAAACATCTGGTTGGTAATTCAGTTCCATCCATGCAAGCATATCTTCAAGTTGGAGAATTGTTCATAAGCTTCTTTGGACATAGGTGTATGAAAATTTTCAGCAGTGTCCTCCGAGATCCAAATCTTTTATAGAGATATATGCTCCCTCTTAGCAATGGAATGTAGGTGGGGCCAATTGGTTGCAATCATGGAGAGATCCCATTTGTTGGGCGAAAAGTCAAAAGTTTGGTCATTTTGAATGGAGCATCCAGCATGTGATTTGTAAGTGTCCAGGAGCTTAAGGCAATCCCTCCACCAAAACGAACAATGTGAAATCTGATCACCTAGAATTTTATGAGTGTAATAGGCTTCCCAAATTAAATGTACCCAAGGTATATCAGCTTTGTTGAGAAATTTATGGACCATTTTAAGGAGGCGGCAGATGTTTTGTGTGCATAGATTGATAATTCCCAAACCCCCTTTTTCCTTAGGTCTGCATACAAGTTCCCAAGCAGCAAGAGGAACATTCTTCTTTTCCAGATATTTTCCTCTCAAAAAATAGTGGCTCCTATATTTATCCAGCTGGGCAATGATGCCTTTATAGAGGAGCGGAGAACTCATAGGAAATATAGGTAGTGAAGATAGAACCCCATTAACCATCAGCAGCCTGCCATCATAGCTTAAAAATTGGGAGCAGGTACTCAATCTTTTCTGGATCCTTCCAATGATGTACATAAAGTGTTCTAATATTGGTTTACCAAAACTGAGAGGAGTTCCAAGGTAAGTAAATGGCTATGTAGCAATCTGACAATTCAAAATTAACCTTCGAGATCCTCCTCAACAGAATTAAGTTTAATTTTTGGCAATTAACCTTGAGTCTTGAAGCTTTAGAAAAAACATCAATTAGGTGCTTTAGCTCTTGCAGTTGTTCAGAGTAGGCAGGTAGAACGATAAGTGTATCATCAACATATTGGAGGATTTGGAATTGTGGACAAGAAGAAAAGCTGATGGGAGGTCTGATGGTGTCTTTGCTCATAGCATCATTTGGAATTCTTTGGAGGAAATCTGCAGCAATGACAAACAAAAGTGGAGACATGGGATCACCTTGCCTAACACCCCTTCTACATCTGAACAATCTGCGAGGGACACTGTTAAGCAACACTGAAGATGTAGCAGAATCCAGAATTCGCTTAATCTAGAAACACCATTTGTCACCAAAGCCCCTTTTTTAGGATTTTCAAAATCATTCCATGTTCTAGTTTGACAGAAGCCTTTTCAAAATCTAACTTCAACACAACAGTTGGTATCTTGCTTCTGTGACATCGGTACAAGTACTCATAAGCCCAGGTAATGCAATCCTTAATGGTTCTTGATTTGATAAATCCATATTGATTAACATGAACTAAGTCCAAGATAATAGTTTGTAATCTGTTAGCAAGTAACTTGGTAAGAAGCTTGATTGTGGAACTTAATAGAGAAATAGGCATGTAATCATTGACACAAGATGCCCCTTGCTTCTTAGGAATCAATGAGATGAAGGAACTATTAATGCTCTCCAAGTTTAGATCTCCTTTGTGAAATTGGTCACACATGCAACACCCCGGTAGTTACGATACAGTAACCACACTTAAATGATGCCATGTCACCACTATTACTGTTGCTAATCTCACGTTGATTCAAATCCAGTCCAAATTCAAATTTAAAATAAAGTCAAACAATAAAAGTTTTCAAATATCAAAACTTAAATGTTCAACATGTGACAAATAATTCACAAGTAATAAAAGTAGAGAACCACATTTTTATAAAATGTTTACATGCTCAAAAATAATTAAAACGGTGGCTTAGATAATTAAATAAATGTCTTTTATAATATTAAATTATTAAACTATTTTGATTAGGGGTCAAAATTATTTTGGCAATGGTATAATTAGAGATAGTAATTTAGGAACAAATTCTATATTTAATAAAACTCTAATAAATTAAAGGTTAAAAGAAAAATAGAAAAGGAAAATAAGAAAAAGAAACATTGACAAAAAATAAAACAAAGGGCAAAGCCCCCCCAATGGGTCGTGGCCAAACTGGGCCTCAGCCCAGTCGGCCGCCTACCAGGCCGGCCCACCTCTCCCCCTTATCCCCCACACCCCTGAACCCTAACACGCAACCACCCCCACTTCCCCCACGTCTCTCTCTCTCTCTCCTCCCTTCCTCCCACGTTCTGGATCGGGGCAACGGTGCCCCGACCCCGTCGCCGATCATGCCACCTCGCCACCGCCCGGAGCCACCTCGCTGGACCGCCACCCCGCCAGACCACCCCTCCTCGTCCTCCTCCTAAATGACCACCTCGAGCTTCACCGTCCCCCTTCCCTCCTCGCACGTGAGCGCCACCTCCCCTTCTCTCTGCCTCCCTCGTCACCTCCGTCCCGGCCGGCGCGCTGCCGCGCCCTCCGTCGCCCACACGCGCCCGCGCTCGCCGCTTCTGCTGCTCCTGCAGCCCGTAGTCACCGCGCCCCAGGCAGCCCCCGACAGCGCCACCCCCATGCCCGCGCCCCGCCGGCTCCCACGCGCCGACCGCGTTCCTCGTCGGCACCCTCGTCCCGCTCGTCTCCGCCTACCCCCACGCCAGC
Organism: Triticum aestivum; assembly: GCF_018294505.1. Classification (NCBI taxonomy): domain Eukaryota; kingdom Viridiplantae; phylum Streptophyta; class Magnoliopsida; order Poales; family Poaceae; genus Triticum; species Triticum aestivum. The sequence continues at coordinate 298,216,672 of NC_057805.1, read as the reverse complement.
CGCCTCCCCTACGATGTTCCCTCGCCGCTCCGGCCACTGCCCCGCCGCGCCGCTCGCCATCATCGTCCGCACACACCTCACTCTGGCCCCGGAGCCCCTGCGCTGCCGCACGGCCCCCCGCTCCCCCTCGCCGCCTCTCGCCGCTCGCCGACCCCGCCTGCCCTTGACCGCGCCGCCGCCTGCCTGCCTCCACCGGCCACGCTCGTGCCCGGCACCGCACCTGGGTCCGCTCCGATGGGCACCCGCGCCCGCTAAGCCTGTTGGGGAACGTAGTATTTCAAAAAAAAATCTACAATCACGCAAGATCTATCTAGGATAAGCATAGCAACGAGCGGGAAGAGTGTGTCCACGTACCCTCGTAGACCGAAAGCGGAAGCGTTTAGTAACGCGGTTGATGTAGTCGAACGTCTTCACGATCCAACCGATCCAAGTACCGAACATACGGCACCTCCGTGCTCAGCACACGTTCAACACGATGACGTCCCTCGAGCTCTTGATCCAGTTGAGGATGAGGGAGAGTTCCGTCAGCATGATGGCGTGGCGACGGTGATGATGAAGTTACCGGCGCAGGACTTCTCCTAAGCACTACAACGATATGACCGAGGTGTTTGAACTGTGGATGGGGGCACCGCACACGGCTAAGAGGTTGTCTGTTGTGCCTTTGGGGTGCCCCCTGCCCCCGTATATAAAGGAGGGGAGGAGGAGGCCGGCCAACAAGGGGCGCGCCAGGGAGAGGGGAGTCCTACTAGGACTCCAATCCTAGTAGGATTCGGCCCCACCCTTTTTTTCCTTCTACTCGAGGGGGAAAAGGGGAAGGAGAGGGAGTAGGAGAAGAAAAGGGGGGTGGCGCCCCCTTCCCAAGTCCAATTCGGCCTCCTCCCTTGTGGGGGCGCACCAGCCCCTTGTGGGCTGGTTAGCCTCCCTTCTATGGCCCATAAGGCCCATATCTTTCACCGAGGGGTTCTGGTAACCCCTCCGGTACTCCGGTATGTACCCGATACACTCCGGAACCCTTCCGGTGTCCGAATACTACCTTCCAATATATCAATGTTTACCTCTCGACCATTTAGAGACTCCTCGTCACATCCGTGATCTCATCCGAGACTCCGAACAAACTTTGGTGATCAAATCACATAACTCAGAATACAAATCGTCATCGAACGTTAAGCGTGCGGACCCTATGGGTTCGAGAACTATGTAGACATGACTGAGACACATCTCCGGTCAATAACCAATAGCAGAACCTGGATGCTCATATTGGCTCCTACATATTCTACGAAGATCTTTATCGGTCAAACCGCATAACAACATACTTTATTCCCTTTGTCATCGGTATGTTACTTGCTCGAGATTCGATCGTCGGTATCATCATACCTAGTTCAATCTCGTTACCGGCAAGTCTCTTTACTCGTTCTGTAATGCATCATCCCAGAATTAACTCATTAGTTGCATTGCTTGCAAGGCTTATAGTGATGTGCATTACCGAGAGGGCCCAAAGATACCTCTCCGATACACGGAGTGACAAATCCTAATCTCGATCTATGCCAACCCAACAAACACCTTCGGAGACACCTGTAGAGCATCTTTATAATCACCCAGTTACGTTGTGACGTTTGATAGCACACAAGGTGTTCCTCCGGCATTCGGGAGTTGCATAATCTCATAGTCAAAGGAATATGTATAAGTCATGAAGAAAGCAATAGCAAAAAAACTGAACGATCATTATGCTAAGCTAACTGATGGGTCTTGTCCATCACATCATTCTCTAATGATGTGATCCCATTCATTAAATGACAACACATCTCTATGGTCAGGAAACTTAACCATCTTTGATTAACGAGCTAGTCAAGTAGAGGCATACTAGGGACATTCTGTTTTGTCTATGTATTCACACATGTACTAAGTTTCCGGTTAATACAATTCTAGCATGAATAATAAACATTTATCATGATATAAGGAAATATAAATAACAACTTTATTATTGCCTCTAGGGCATATTTCCTTCAGTCTCCCACTTGCACTAGAGTCAATAATCTAGTTCATATCGTCATGTGATTTAACACCAATAGTTCACATCTTTATGTGATTTTTTAACATCTCCATGTGACTAATACCCAAAGGGTTTACTAGAGTCAATAATCTATTTCACATTGCTATGTGATTAACACCCAAAGAGTGATCATGTTTTGCCTTGTGAGAGAAGTTTAGTCAATGGGTCTGCCACATTCAGAGCCGTATGTATTTTGCAAATTTTCTATGTCTACAATGCTCTGCACGGAGCTACTCTAGCTAATTGCTCCCACTTTCAATATGTATCCAGATTGAGACTTAGAGCCATCCGGATCAGTTTCAAAGCTTGCATCGACGTAACCCTTTACGACAAACTTTTTGTCACCTCCATAACCGAGAAATATATCCTTATTCCACTAAGGATAATTTTGACCGATGTCCAGTGATCCACTCCTGGATCACTATTGTACCGTCTTGCCAAACTCATGGTGAGGTACACAATAGGTCTTGTACACATCATAGCATACTTTATAGAACCTATGACCGAGGCATAGGGAATGACTTTTGATTCTCTTTCTATTTTCTGTCGTGGTCGGGTTTTGAGTCTTTACTCAACTTCACACCTTGCAACACAGGCAAGAACTCCTTCTTTGACTGTTCCATTTTGAACTACTTCAAAATCTTGTCAAGGTATGTACTCATTGAAAATCTTATCAAGCGTCTTGATCTATCTCTATAGATCTTGATGCTCAATATGTAAGCAGCTTCACCGAGGTCTTTCTTTGAAAACTCCTTTCAAACAGTCCTTTATGCTTTCCAGAAAATTCTACATCATTTCCGATCAACAATATGTCATTCACATATACTTATCAGAACGGTTGTAGTGCTCCCACTCACTTTCTTGTAAATGCAGGTTTCTCCAAAAGTCTGTATAAAACCATATGCTTTGATCACACTATCAAAACGTATATTCCAACTCCGAGAGGCTTGCACCAGTCCATTGATAGATCGCTGGAGCTTGCACATTTTGTTAGCACCTTTAGGATTGACAAAAACCTTCTGGTTGCATCATATACAACTCTTCTATAAGAAATCCATTAAGTAATGCAGGTTTTTGACTCCCATTTGCCAGATTTCATAAAACGTGGCAATTGCTAACTTGATTCGGACAAACTTAAGCATCAATACGAGTGAGAAAATCTCATCGTAGTCAACACCTTGAACTTGTCGAAAACCTTTTGCGACAATTTGAGCTTTGTAGATAGTAACACTACTATCATCGTCCAACTTCCTCTTGAAGATCCATTTATTCTCAATGGCTTGTTGATCATCGAGGAAGTCAACCAAAGTCCATACTTTGTTCTCATACATGGATCCCATCTCAGATTTCATGGCCTACTCAATCCATTTTGCGGAATCTGGGCTCATCATCGCTTCCTCATAGTTCGTAGGTTCGTCATGATCAAGCAACATGACCTCCAGAATAGGATTACCGTACCACTCTGGTGCAGACTATTCTCTGGTTGACCTACGAGGTTCGGTAGTAACTTGATCTGAAGTTTCATGATCATCATCATTAGCTTCCTTAGTAATTGGTGTAGGAATCACTGGAACTGATTTCTGTGATGAACTACTTTCCAATTCGGGAGAAGGTACAACTACCTCATCAAGTTCTACTTTCCTCCCACTCACTTCTTTCGAGAGAAACTCCTTCTCTAGAAAGGATTCATTCTTAGCAACAAAGATCTTGCCTTCAGCTCTGTGATAGAAGGTGTACCCAACAGTTTCTTTTGGGTATCCTATGAAGACGCACTTCTCCAATTTGGGTTCGAGCTTATCAGGTTGAAGCTTTTCACATAAGCATCGCAGCCCCAAACTTTTAAGAAACGACAGCTTACGTTTCTTGCTAAACCACAGTTCATATGGTGTCGTCTCAATGGATTTAGATGGTGCCCTATTTAACGTGAATGCAGCTGTCTCTAATGCATAACCCCAAAACGATAGTGGTAAATCGATAAGAGACATCATAGATCGCACCATATCCAATAAATTACAGTTATGACATTCAAACACACCATTACGCTGTGGTGTTCCACGTGGCGTGAGTTGTGAAACTATTCCACATTGTTTCAAATTAAGACCAAACTCATAACTCAAATATTCACCTCCACGATCAGATCGTAGAAAATTTATTTTATTGTTATGATGATTTTCCTCTTCACTCTAAAATTCTTTGAACTTTTCAAATGTTTCAGACTTATGTTTCATTAAGTAGATATACCCATTTCTGCTCAAATCATCTGTGAAGGTCAGAAAATAACGATACCCGCCGCGAGCCTCAACACTCATCGGACTGCATACATCAGTATATATTATTTCCAATAAGTTAGTTGCTTACTCCATTGTTCTGGAGAACGGAGTCTTAGTCATCTTGCCCATGAGGCATGGTTCGCAAGCATCAAGTGATTCATAATCAAGTGATTCCAAAAGTCCATCAGCATGGAGTTTCTTGATGCGCTTTACACCAATATGACCTAAACGGCAGTGCCACAAATAAGTTGCACTATCATTATTAACTTTGCATCTTTTGGCTTCAATATTATGAATATGTGTATCACTACGATCGAGATTCATTAAACCATTAACCTTGGGTGTATGACCACATAAGGTTTTATTCATGTAAACAAAATAACAATTATTCTTGGACTTAAATGAATAACCGTATTGCAATAAACATGATCCAATCATATTATGCTCAACGCAAACACCAAATAACATTTATTTTAGGTTCAACACTAATCCCGAAGGTAAAGGGAGTGTGCGATGGTGATCTTATCAACCTTGGAATCATTTCCAACACACGTCTTCACCTCGCTCTTAACTAGTCTTTGTTCATTTTGTAACTCCTGTTTCGAGTTACTAATCATAGCAACTAAACCAGTATCAAATACCCAGGGGCTACTATGAACACTAGTAAAGTATACATCAATAACATGTATATCATATATACTTTTGTTCACTTGCCATCCTTCTTATCCGCCAAGTATTTGGGGCAGTTCCGCTTCCATTGACCATTTCCTTTGCAGTAGAAGCACTCAGTTTCAAGCTTGGGTCTAGCTTTAGGCTTCTTCATGGGAGTGGCAACTTGCTTGCCATTCTTCTTGAAGTTCCCTTTTTTCCCTTGCCCTTTTACTTGAAACTAGTGGTCTTGTCAACCATCAACATTTGATGCTTTTCTGGATTTCTACCTTCGTCGATTTCAGCATCACGAAGAGCTCGGGAATTGTTTTCGCATCCCTTGCATATTATAGTTCATCACGAAGTTCCAGTAACTTGGTGATAGTGACTAGAGAACTCTGTAAGTCACTATCTTATCTGGAAGATAAACTCCCACTTGATTCAAGCGATTGTAGTACTCCGACATTCTGAGCACATGCTCACTGGTTGAGCTATTCTCCTCCATCTTGTAGGCAAAATACTTGTCAGAGGTCGCATACCTCTTGACTCGTGAATGAGTCTGAAATACCAATTTCAACTCTTGGAACATCTCATATGCTCCATGTCGTTCAAAACATTTTTTAAGTCCCGCTTCTAAGCCGTAAAGCATGGTGCACTAAACTATCAATTAGTCATCATACCGAGCTTGTCAAACGTTCATAACGTCTGCATCTGCTCCTGCAATAGTTCTGTCACCTAGCGATGCATTAAGGACATAATTCTTTTGTGCAGCAATGAGGATAATCCTTAGATCACGGACCTAGTCCGCATCATTGCTACTATCATCTTTCAACTTAGTTTTCTCTAGGAACATATCATAAATAAAACGGGGAAGCTATACTCGAGCTATTGATCTACAACATAGATATGCAAAAACTATCAGGACTAAGTTCATGATAAATTTAAGTTCAATTAATCATATTACTTAAGAACTCCCACTTAGATAGATATCCCTCTAGTCATCTAAATGATCACGTGATCCATATCAACTAAACCATGTCCAGTCATCAGGTGAGATGGAGTAGTTTTCAATGGTGAACAACACTATGTTGATCATATCTACGATATGATTCACGTTCGACCTTTCGGTCTCAGTGTTCCGAGGCCATATCTGCATATGCTAGGCTCGTCAAGTTTAACCCGAGTATTATGTGTGTGCAAAACTGGCTTGCACCCGTTGTATGTGAACGTAGAGCTTATCACACCCAATCATCACGTGGTGTCTCGGCACGACGAACTTTAGCAACGGTGCATACTCAGGGAGAACACTTATACCTTGAAATTTAGTGAGAGATCATCTTATAATGCTACCGCCGTACTAAGAAAAATAAGATGCATAAAGGATAAACATGACATGCAATCAAAATAAGTGATATGATATGGCCATCATCATCTTGTGCCTTTCATCTCCATCTCCAAAGCACCGTCATGATCACCATCGTCGCCGGCTTGACACCTTGATCTCCATGATAGCATCGTCGTCGTCTCGCCAACTATTACTTCTACGACTATCGCTACCGCTTAGTAATAAAGTAAAGCTATTACATGGCGATTGCATTTCATACAATAAAGCGACAACCATATGGCTCCTGCCAGTTGCTGATAACTGTTACAAAACATGATCATCTCATACAACAATTTATATCTCATCACGTCTTGACCATATCACATCACAACATGCCATGCAAAAACAAGTTAGACATCCTCCACTTTGTTGTTGCAAGTTTTACGTGGCTGGTACGGGCTTCTAGCAAGAACCGTTCTTACCTACGCATCAAAACCACAACGATTTTTCGTCGAGTGTGCTGTTTTAACATTCAACAAGGACCGGGCGTAGTTAAACTCGATTCAACTAAAGTTGGAGAAACAGACACCCGCTAGCCACCTGTGTGCAAAGCACGTCGGTAGAACCAGTCTCATGAACACGTTCATGTAATGTCGGTCCGGGCCGCTTCATCCAACAATACCGCCGAATGAAAGTAAGACGTTGCTGGTAAGCAGTATGACTATTATCGCCCACAACTCTTTGTGTTCTACTCGTGCATATAACATCTACGCATTGACCTGGCTCGGATGCCACTGTTGGGGAACGTAGTATTTCAAAAAAATTCCTACGATCACGCAAGATCTATCTAGGAGAAGCATAGCAACGAGCGGGGAGAGTGTGTCCACGTACCCTCGTAGACCGAAAGCGGAAGCGTTTAGTAACGCGGTTGATGTAGTCGAACGTCTTCACGATCCAACCGATCCAGGTACCGAACATACGGCACCTCCGTGTTCAGCACACGTTCAGCACGATGACGTCCCTCAAGCTCTTGATCCAGTTGAGGATAAGGGAGAGTTCCGTCAGCACGATGGCGTGGCGATGGTGATGATGAAGTTACCGGCGCAGGGCTTCTCATAAGCACTACGACGATATGACCGAGGTGTTTGAACTATGGAGGGGGGCACCGCGCACGGCTAAGAGATTGTATGTTGTGCCTTTGGGGTGCCCCCTGCCCCTGTATATAAAGGAGGGGAGGAGGAAGCCGGCCAACAAGGGGCGCGCCAGGGAGAGGGGAATCCTACTAGGACTAGTAGGATTCGGCCCCACCCATTTTTCCTTCTACCGGAGGGGGAAAAGGGGAAGGAGAGGGAGTAGGAGAAGGAAAGGGGGGTGGCGCCCCCTTCCCAAGTCCAATTCGGCCTCCTCCCCTGTGGGGGGCATACCAGCCCCTTGTGGGCTGGTTAGCCTCCCTCCTATGGCCCATAAGGCCCATATCTTTCCCCGGGGGGTTCCGGTAACCCCTCCGGTACTCCGGTATGTACCCAATACACTCCGGAACCCTCCCGGTGTCCGAATACTACCTTCCAATATATCAATCTTTACCTCTCGACCATTTAGAGACTCCTCGTCATGTCTGTGATCTCATCCGGGACTCCGAACAAACTTCGGTCATCAAATCACATAACTCATAATACAAATCGTCATCCAATGTTAAGCGTGCGGACCCTACCGGTTCGAGAACTATGTAGACATGACTGAGACACATCTCCGGTAAATAACCAATAGTGGAACCTGGATGCTCATATTGGCTCCTACATATTCTACGAAGATCTTTATCGGTCAAACCGCATAACAACATACTTTATTCCCTTTGTCATCGGTATGTTACTTGCCCGAGATTCGATCGTCGGTATCATCATACCTAGTTCAATCTCATTACCGACAAGTCTCTTTACCCGTTCCGTAATGCATCATCCCGCAACTAACTCATTAGTTGCATTGCTTGCAAGGCTTATAGTGATGTGCATTACCGAAAGGGCCCAGAGATACCTCTCCGATACGCGGAGTGACAAATCCTAATCTCGATCTATGCCAACCCAACAAACACCTTTGGAGACACCTGTAGAGCATCTTTATAATCACCCAGTTACGTTGTGACGTTTGATAGCACACAAGGTGTTCCTCCGGTATTCGGGAGTTGCATAATCTCATAGTCAAAGGAATATGTATAAGTCATGAAGAAAGCAATAGCAAAAAAACTAAATGATCAATATGCTAAGCTAACTGATGGGTCTTGTCCATCACATCATTCTCTAATGATGTGATCCCGTTCATCAAATGACAACACATGTCTATGGTCAGGAAACTTAACCATCTTTGATTAACGAGCTGGTCAAGTAGAGGCATACTAGGGACATTCTGTTTTGTCTATGTATTCACACATGTACTAAGTTTTCGGGTAATACAATTCTAGCATGAATAATAAACATTTATCATGATATAAGGAAATATAAATAACAAATTTATTATTGCCTCTAGGGCATATTTCCTTCAAAGCCCCCCGGCCCGGTAGGCCACATGGGCCTATGACATGTGGGGCCGCCCCTGTGAAACGTTTAAAGATAAAAAATAAAAAATAAAAATGCAATAATTAACTTAATTAAAACTAGTTAATTAACCTAATCACTTAGCTTAGTTAATTAATCTGTTAGGTTAGTTAACAGCCTATGACAGACGGGACCCGCATGTCAGTTTGGCCGGTCAACGGTCATCGTTGACCGCTGACGTCATGGTGATGCAATAAACGAAACTTGATTTAGATTAAATTTGCTAATTCCATAAATTGTTTAAAACTTTGAAAATTAATATAAAATAGTCAATAACTCGGATGAAAATACTTTATACATGAAAGTTGCTCAGAAAAACATGACGATTCCAAATACACACTCCGTTCGTCTGCCACGTGCCCCTAGCATAGCGAACATGGAACCGTCCTCCTCAATTTCATCTGTCCAAAAATGCCAAACACTGGGAATACTTTCCCAGATGTTTTACCCCTTCGCCATTATCACCTAGTACTGCGTTAGGTCACACATAGCACCGCTTATTGCCATGTCATGCATCATTATGCATCTGTTTGCACTGTTTCTTCCCACTCTTCTCTCTGGTAGACTTCGAGACTAACGCCGCTGCTCCTAACATCGACTACACTCCTGACGACCCGTCCTTCTCCACAGAGCTTCCAGGAACGCAAAACCCCCTTGATCATTCCGATACCATCTACTTCTTCTCTCTACTGCTTACATTAGAGTAGTGTAGCTATTAGTACTTATGGGTTGATCCTATACTGCTACATAGCCTGTCTTTGCTATTGTTGTTGATATCTTTACCTACAATCCTAAATGCTTAGTATAAGATGCTAGTATTCCATCAGTAGCCATACTTTCTTGTCCGTCTGACATGCTATACTATCGGGTCGTGATCACTTCGGGAGCTGATCACGGGTATATATATATACTATACTACAATACATGATACAGTGATGTGACTAAAGTCGGGTCGGCTCGTAGAGTACCCACGAGTGGTTCACGGACTGGAAGCTGAAAGGACATGTTTCCCGACGGCCCTCTGTGTGGATCTTTGTGGCGGAGCGACAGGGCAGGTTGAGACACCCAGGAGAGAGGTGGGCCTGGTCCCTGGTCGTTGTCCATGGTTATTTCATAATAACACGCCCAACGAGTTTGGGTATTTGATCTGAGTTGGTCGTTGACCATATACGCACTAACCACCACGTGGGAGAACATATGGGTAACCAACGTCGTAGTATCAGCCGAAGCTTTGCATACGTCAGCGACTGAGCGGCACGCGCCCGGGTGGTCCACGTAAAGCAACCACCTTTGTAATGGAGGTTGCCAGGACTGGTCCCGCTCGCCCTTGCAACGTGCAAGAGTGCAAAGGGCGATTGGCCCAAGACCCCCTGCGCGCTTAGGATTTAGACCAGCGTGCTGACCTCTCTGTTGGGCCTAGGTAGGGCTGTGACGTGTTGACCTTCCGAGGCCGGACATGACCCAGGAAAGTGTGCCCGGCCAAAGTGATCGATCATGTCGGGGAATGTGATGCACCCCTGCAGGGAAGTTGATCCATTCGAATAGCCGTGTCCATGGTAACAGGACGCTTGAGTTTTATTCTGACCTCTTACAACTAAAACCAGATACTTAATAAAACACACCATTTCAAGGGCTAGATACAACCCGGTGATCACTCTTTCACAGGGTGACAAGGAGAGGATCGTCGGTAGGATTATGTTATACGTAGATACTTTTTACTATTCCAGCTACTCTCTTCTATATGCTTCAAGATGGAGGCTGCCAGAAGTGTAGTCTTCTATATGCTTCAAGATGGAGGCTGCTAGAAGCGTAGTCTTCTATAGGCATTCCGCAGTTCAGTACACAGATACTACCCCTTTATTGATATCGATTCATATGTAGCGTAGATCTGATGTCAGTATTGCGAGTACTTTGGATGAGTACTCATGGTTGCTTTGCTACCTCTTTCCCCCCTTTATACCCGGTTGTTGTGATTAGATGGTGGAGTCCAGGAGCCAGACGCCACCGCCAATGACTTCTACTACTCCGACGGAGCCTACTACTACGTGCAGGCCGCCGACGAGTAGGAGTAGTTAGGAGGATCCTAGGCAGGAGGCCTGCGCCTCTTCAATCTGTATCCATGTTTGTGCTAGCCATCTTACGACACCTTGTTTAACGTATGTCTGTACTCGGATATTGTTGCTTCCGCCGACTCATTTGTTTTCAAGCTTCTATATTCGAGCCCTCGAGGCCCCTGGCTTGTAATATAAAGCTTGTATTATTTTAATTTGTGTTTAGAGTTGTGTTGTGATATCTTCCCGTGAGTCCCTGGTCTTGATCGTACACGTTTGCGTGTATGATTAGTGTACGATTGAATCGGGGGCGTCACAACACAAGTCATAGAAATATTTTTTGCTGATTGGCCAACATTTCTTAATGAAGTCAGTGTTGAATCCATCAAGCCCTGGAGATTTGTTATAGGGCATATCTTTGATAACAATATCAATCTCCTCATGTGAAAATGGAACTTCCAAGAAAGACAAATTAGGGTGTGCCACCAACATGTTGAGGAGATCATCTGGAATGTCATAAGGCTCTATAATGCTAAGTCTTTCTTTGAAAGCAGAGTGCAACAAGTCTACCTTTTCCTCATGGCAAGTGACAGTAAAACCATCAGATGAAGACAGTGAGGAGATACAATTATTTCTATGCTGAATAGTAGCAAGGGCATGCATTTTTTTTAGAATTTTCACTTCCCAAGGTGACCCATTTGATTTTCCCTCTTTGCTACCAATAAGCTTTTTGTTGCCTCAAAAGCTTTGTTAGAAACTCCTTTAGAACTGTTCTACAAGTGACTTCTAGATTAGTAAGCAGTCTAAAGTTTTCAACGGCATCAAACATTGCAATCATAGCATTCACATCAGAGATCAATTCCTTGAAACTAGACAAAGATCTGGCCCAAGTTTTCAAATTCTTCCTTAGTATCTTCATTTTAGCATTGATTCACTTAGCTGCATCTGCATAGTGAATATTGTTGGTCCAGACTGATTCAACCAGGTTAAGAAAATGATCATGCTCCATCCACCAGTTTTCAAATTTGAAAATGTTACTTTTTGGCATGTTTGTTTGGATGTGGATTACATAAGGCACATGATTAGAGGTGGGCATTGACAAAGGAAAAGCTAAAGTATTTGGATAAGACAAGGTCCAAGAGGAAGAGGTGAAAAATAAGTCCAGCCTCTCTAGAAGAGGATCATGTTGCATATTACTCCAAGTAAATTTCCTTCCTTCTAGTGGAATGTCAACCAACCTAAGGTGGCTAATTACAAAATTGATTTGCAACATCTCGTTAATATTACCCTCTTGTTTATTCCTGTCATCAAAACTTCTTATTCAAGTGGAAATCTCCTACTAATAGCCAATCATCCTCTTCAGGTATTTGAATTCTGTCTAACCAAGCAAGAAAATCCAGTTTTTTATCATCTTGACAGGGGGCATAGATACTGGTGAGAGTCCAGCAGCTGCCATTTTTGCAAGATTGTAGCAACATAGAAACTGCAAACTCATTGTGAAACGACATTTCTCCTTTGAATTGTGCAGCAGACCAAGCAGTAAGCATCCCCCTAGATCTTCCAATAGACAGTAAATAGGCAATAGAATCAAACTTAGCTGGGAAAACTTTCTAATGAAAGGAAGGTTAATAACTTCCTTTTTAGTCTCTTGCAAGCAAACTGCCAAGCATCCACTCTCCTCTATCTTATTATATATCTGCAACCACTTATCAGCAGAGTTGAGGCCTCTCACATTCCAGTTCAGTACTTTCCATGATTCTGTACCCATTTGTGCGCATGAGAGAGAGACTGATAGTGTGATACAGTAAACCAGTTGGTTTCCGCTATAAACTGATACCAAGACCACATGGGACAAAGTAGGTATATATAGGCAGTACTGAACCCGGAGCAAACCAGGCTTACAAGGAAAAGAATAAGCCTGGAGCAGACTAGGCTTAAGGAGTTACATCCATCAGGAGACCCAAAGCAGAGCCAATCCATACATTTGATATAAACAGTGCTGCCATAATCACAAAGACTACAACAAAGACAAAGACTAAAAGCATAATATAAAGGAATGCTACTATAAGAGTCATGGGCATACACACACAAAATGACTATCACAACAGCAATTAGTGTCCAGGAGGGCTTCAAAATGAAAGAGTACTTAACATAACTGGGCACAGTAAACACTATTATCTGCCCAACAGTGCTTTATTTCTTCTTGGAGTTCTTCTTGGATTTTACCACATCATTGACCTTCTTTGGGGGCATGTACTTCTTGGGGCTGGATGGCATGAAGAATAAACTATGGCTGGATCCTTCTAGTATGTAAAATTTCTAACTATTAATGGAAACCATTGTCTATTTTTAATTTCATGCATTCGGTTTGATGGTCGCCCCTTTGTCTGATATTCATGGTCATCAATACATGTGTGTGAACGTCCGATGTCGTCCGTTCGATGAAGTGGCACTAAGGGCATCTCCAACGGCGACCCGCAACTTTTCTCCCGCATTTGCCCACGGACAGGGGGTGCTACTTGTGAGCTGCGTTGGGATTTCCCCGAAGAGGAGAGGATGATGCAGTACAACAGAGATAAGTATTTCCCTCATTTAAGAACCAAGGTTATCAATCCAGTAGGAGAACCAAACAACACCTCGTTAGCAGTATCTACATACAAAATAACAAATACTTGCACCCAACGTGAATAAGGGGTTGTCAATCCCTCAGCGGTTAATTGCAAGGATCAAATCTCGTAGTGATAGATAGATAAAACAAAAAATAAAATAAAATAAAGAAAATTGCAGCAAAGTATTTTTGGAATTTTAATATATGATAATAATAAGACTCGGGGGCATAGTTTTCACTAGAGGCTTCTCTCTTGAAAATAGCATACTGTGGGTAAACAAATTACTGTTAGGCAATTGATTGAAAAGCGAAAAATCATGAAAATATCCAATGCAATGATCATGTATATAGGATGTGATTCCTATATACATGATCATTGCCTTGGATATCGTCATGATTATTCATTTTTCTATCAATTTCTCAATAGTAATTTGTTTACCCACCGTATGCTATTTTCAAGAGAGAAGCGTCTAGTGAAACTATGGGCCCAAGGTCTACTTTTATCATATATTAAAATCCTAAAAACATCTTGCTGCAATTTTACTTATTTTATTTTGTGTTTTATCTATCTATCAATCATTACACAATTTAATCATGCAAGTAACCGCCGAGGGATTGATAACCCCTTGTTCGCGTTGGGTGCAATGATTTGTTATTTTGTGTGCAGATGCTGCTAACGAGGTGTTGTATGGTTCTCCTACTGGATTGATAACCTTGGTTCTTAACTGAGGGAAATACTTACCTCTACTTTACTGCATCATCTCGTCCTCTTCGGAGAAATCCCAACGCAGCTCACAAGTAGCATCAGCCAGCGGACACAGATGCGGGAGGCCGCCATCAACGCTGCACTCATACATCCGGCCAACAGTTCGAACTAACAGGACAAAATTCGTTCAAACACAACCGTTTTCATATAACCATGATGGATTTCATTACATTTACATAAACTAAATCCAGCTCTGGAGGTATAATTAATGCCTAATCTAAATGGTCGTCGACACCCGTTCCTATGTCCGGCCATGAGCCCTGAGAACTGAAACTTCGCCTTCTCCAGCTCCGCCTTGGCACTCTCTAGCTCTGCTTCCGTAACCTATGCCTCCGGAGCCCCAGAAGTGAAGTTGTTCGCGTCCATGTTGCCGCCAAGCGGATAATCGGCCGACAATGTTGAGCCCACCAAGCTTGGCTTCAACGGGAGGGGACGAGCGGTGGGCTTCGGCGGCGACCTACCGTGCACTACCCTTCCTTGCTGTCGGTGGCACCCGCGGACGTGCCGGCTTCATGGTCGTGGCGGCGGGGCGTGGCCTTGGTGATGTCCTCCTCCTCGTCACCGGTCTCGTCGACAATTGCCTCGCCTGCCTAGTCACACTCCTTGTAGGCGGCCGTCACCTCCATCACCCGCTGGCGGTACGGTCAGCGGGTAAAGCGGTAGGAGTCGAGCAACGCCTCCTGCTCCGCCAGGTCCGCGCCTGGCGCGATCCCCCTATAGGCGGCGAGGTGCTCCTCCGCCTGCAGTGCTCTTGGAGGAAGTGGTGGTTGTAGGCGGCGTCGGCCTGCGCCTCCCGGAACTGCTCCTCCCGCACCATGTTCATATAATGGGCACACGCCTCGCCGATGGTCATGGTGTAGTGCACTAGCGAGGGTGGCACGGAGGAAGATGAGGATGGCGTGGAGGACGAGGAGGGTGGCGCTGGCTCATCGTCGGTCGCGTCCTTCATTGGGACGTCGTCGTCCTCTGGCTGCTTACCGCCCAACGAGTCGGGAGCAATGACGGCCATCTCCTTCTTCTGGTCCGGCATCAGCCTGTCCCAGAGAATTTTGGCGGGGGAGAAATCCATGGTGGGAGTGGTGAGGCGGATGACTGCGGCAATGGTTGGGACATCGGTTTATATAGCAATGGTGGGCGGCAGAGGGACGGACAGGTGGCGTCGGAGGAGACGCTTCGGCAACCGCGTGCCATCAATATGGGCGGCAGACGGACAAACAGGCGCCCGTCGTGTCATTTGAACGCGTAGAGTCGCCTGCACCGGGAAGCGGCCCGGACGGTGCTCTCTCGACCGGCGCGCCGCTTCAATGCCGGCGCCAGTGAGCGGTCGCGTCCGCTCTGGCCGGGCATGAATGCGGACACTGATGCTTTTGTCACGCCCAATATGCGACCCTATCCGAGAGGAACTCGAAGGTCCCACCAAGGATAGACCCGCATATTGAAACTCTTTTGCAAGGTGGATATCATTACATCAACATTACATAATAGATGCGGAAACATACAAAAGGCACAAACGCCCCAAGAATACATCAATACATCAATATACATGAGAACAACATCCGACTATGGATGAAACACAAACAGAAGTTCAAACGCCATCCACCCTGCTAGCCCAGGCTGCCGACCTGGAACCTATCCCCTGATCGAAGAAGAAGCAGAAGAAGAACTCCAAAACAAGTAACATCGCTCTCGCGTTAAGATCATCGCAAAACCTGTACCTGCAACTGTTGTTGTAGTAATCTGTGATCCACGAGGACTCAGCAATCCCATTACCATGGGTATCAAGACTAGCAAAGCTTAATGGGTAAGGAAGGGGTAAAGTGGTGACGTTGCAACAGCGACTAAGCAAGTATGGTGGCTAACATACGCAATTAAGAGTGAGAAGAGAAACAACGGAACAGTCGTGAAACTAGCAATGATCAAGAAGTGATCCTGAACTCCTACTTACGTCAAACATAACCCAAAACCATGTTCACTTCCCGGACTCCGCCGAAAAGAGACCATCACGGTTACACACGCGGTTGATGCGTTTTAGTTAAGTCAAGTGTCAAGTTCTCTACAACTGGATATTAACAAATTCCCATCTGCCACATAACCGCGGGCACGGCTTTCGAAAGATAATACCCTGCAGGGGTGTTCCAACTTAGCCCATTATAAGCTCTCACGGTCAACGAAGGATATTCCTTCTCCCGGGAAGACCCGATCAGTCTCGGAATCCCGGTTTACAAGACATTTCGACAGTGGTAAAACAAGACCAGCAAAGCCGCCCGAATGTGCCGACAAATCCCAATAGGAGCTGCACATATCTCGTTCTCAGGGCACACCGGATAAGTCAAGCTACGAGTAAAACCAGGCCTCGAGTTTCCCCGAGGTGGCCCCGCAGGCTGCTCGGTTCGGACCAACACTTAGAGAAGCACTGGCCGGGGGGGGGGGTTAAATAAAGATGACCCTCGGGAGAGCGACTCCCTAGGGAAAAGAAATAGGTGATAGGCAAATGGTAAAACCAAGGTTGGGCCTTGCTGGAGGAGTTTTATTCAAAGCGAACTGCCAAGGGGTCCCCATAACACCCAACCGTGTAAGGAACGCAAAATCAAGGAACATAACACCGGTATGACGGAAACTAGGGCGGCAAGAGTGGAACAAAACACCAGGCATAAGGCCGAGCCTTCCACCCTTTACCAAGTATATAGATGCATTAATTAAGTATAAGAGATATTGTGATATCCCAACAAAATCCATGTCTCAACATGGAACAAACTTCATCTTCACCTGCAACTAGCAACGCTATAAGAGGGGCGGAGCAAAGCGGTAACATAGCCAAACAACGGTTTGCTAGGAAGGGTGACAAAGGTTAGAGGCTGACATGGCAATTTGGGAGGCTTGATAAACAGGTGATAGGTACCGCAGCATAGCGATAGAACGAAGCAACTAGCATAGCAATGATAGTAATGAGATCCAAGGTGACGGTCATCTTGCCTGAAATCCCGCTAGGAAGAAGAACGAGTCCATGAAGAAGATGAAGCCACGAAGACGAACCAAGCGTAGACGGACGAATTCTCACGATCGCAACGAAACGGGAACTATCGAGAAGAAGCACACAACATGGTAAACACACCACACATGAACAAGGCATGATGTTCAATCAAGTATGATGCATGACAAGTCTACATGAGGCTACTCATGGCAAGAGATGATGCATACAAGAGCAACACATCAAAGTAAGTTTAAATGAGGCCGGAAACAACATATAACAAATCCGGTAAGTCCCCATATGCAAGTTTCGAAATTGGTCCAGATATGAATAAGCCTTATGTTCAAGTGGTTAAACAGCAAGTTAAGATGCACCAAGATGATCTACACGAAATTCTAGTCAAGTTACATATAAAGTTCATTTAGTTCGGAGCTACGGCCTAGAAGATATGAGCAAAACAAGTTAAACATGGCATTGATGCAAAATGCATTCAAATATCAACCAAACACATTCAAAACATGAATCCAACAAGGTAATATGTAACTACATGCAAAACTAAGCAAGTTTCATATAGAGCATGCTCAAAACGGAGCAACGGTGCAACACATACACTCCAAACAAGATATAATAACAATCTGCCCAAAACAGCAACTAGGCATCTTGCAAGCATCAAAGCAATAAGCTACAGGACTACAACATTAGAGAAAAAGGCATGGACATGATGTACAAGAAAAGCATTACAAAACATGAACACTGAGCTATCCCCAGAAACCAATATAACATGCTCAAAAGGACATGGCAAAATTGCAAATAATAACAGTTTCACAGACTTGGCAGAAATCATTGGGCATGGCAGAAATAACATCAGGTTGCTAAGTTTAGAGCTATCAAACAACATGCTACAGGAATATATCATGTCCAATGAAAGCATGAACTGACTCTACTCAAAGCATATAATAAATGTCCCTTACTGATCACGAGCCAAAAAGGCATGGAAGATATGATGGCATCCATGTACACATAGCAAGTAATATGACAGATTCAGACTTGGCAGAAAAACTGAACATGGCATAAACAGAATTATGAAGGCATCTTTGCGAGCTCAAATCACTCATCACAAAGCATTTCATGTCATGTGAAGGCATCCAACAGTAAGATGACATAATTATGAAGCTAAGCATGGCAAGAGCAAGTTCATAGGGTGCATGGATCACTAGCAGAACACATGGCAATAACTGAACTTTATGTTAACAGGCTGACAGCAACATTAGTTAGCAATTTGAGAGCAAGTTTTCAATAAACTACAGCAGGCTATAAATGCAACCAAGGGCATGGATGGATATAGCATAACATGAACAACAAAAAATACTTAGTGAACATCTCCAGATTATGCATGGAACTCATGGTGACGGCAGGTTTACATGGCATCACAATGTTACAGCTACAGACTTAGCAGAAATGACTTAAGTCACAGAAATCAGCAACATCATGGAGGTTATTTTGCATGCTTGTGCTAGTCACCACATAGATCAAAAAAATACACAACAATCACCCCTGTAAAGATGGCTTGATGTAGTACAAAACACATGTAGAGCTCATGCTCATAGGATGCACACACAAGATGCAACGAAAATAACAAATCAGCAAGTTCTGTTAAACTACAGCAGACAACATCATATAGCACTCTTGCAACGATGATTAGGGCATCAAGATGAGCTCAAACAAACATGACACAATGGAACAAAATGAAGAGCATCTCATGATAAACATTTTGATATATTACATGCACAAAACGGAGCAGCACGCAAGAAGTTACAGCAGGTCAAAGAAGAACACATAAGATGATATTTCAGGGACTTAGAGAAAATTATACCCCGCAGAAAAGTCAACCCGGGACGGAGGCGTGCGGGACGAGGAGATCCGGGGCGGGGACGACGTGTTTGGATGGAAGGAGTGGTGGATCTCGTCCACTCCATCAGATCCGGCGAGGCGGTGGCCTCCGGCGAGGAGGGGTCGGGGCGGCGGCGCGAATCCGAGGTGGCGGGGCGGCGCGGTCCGGTGACGGGCGGAGGCGGCGCGGGGACGCGGCGGCGGGGCAGCGCCGGACGGCGGCGGGGAGGCGCCGGCGGTCAGCGGGAAGCAGACGACGGTAGACGGCGGGGCCGAGGTGCGCCGACGGCGGCGGAGGCGCAGACGGACGAGCGGCGCTGGACGCGGGCGGCGGGGAGCCGCGCGGGGCGGTGCGGGGCGGCTCGGACCCGGCGCGGGCGCGGGCGGGCCGGCCGTGGGCCTCGCGGGCCGCGGCGGGGTGCGGGGATCCGGCGGGGTGAGGTGGCGCGTCGCTGTTGGTTGGGGAGGCAGCGGTGATGACATGGCACGCCCTGATTCGTCGGGGTGACGCGGCCGGTGGACGCGTCTGGCGCGGGCGGACACGTCCGGCGGCGGAGTGGGAAGTTTGCTAGGGTTAGGGGTGGATTCATTCGCGAATTTCGGGGGAGGGGGTGTTTATATAGGTAGAGGGAGTTAGGAGAGTCCAAAAGGGGTGCGGTTTTCGCCCACACGATCGTGATCGAACGACCGAGAGCATGGAGGGGGTTAGAATGGGCTAGGAGGCTGTGTGAAGAGGTCTTGGGCTGCAAAGTGAAGGGGGTTTCGGGCTACGCGGTTAACCGTTGGGGCATCAAACGACCTCCAAATGGAACGAAATTTGACGGGCGGCCTGCCGGTGATATACCAAGGCCACTCGGCAAATCTCGGCCCATTCCGCGAACGTTTTTCTCCCGCTCACGAAACAAGGTCTGAGAGGGGCGACGGGCGCGTGTGGGAGTGTCGGATCGCGAAACGGACAACGTGGAAAAGCACCGGATGCAAGTTTTGAAAAACATGCAGATGAAATGCAGATGATGACATGGCAAAATGCAACACGCAAGCAAATGACATGGCAACAACGACGAATAACTGGAAGACACCTGGTGCATCGGATCCGGGGCGTTACAGCTTTGAAGCGGCGCTGACCGTTTCGGGCAGGAAGTGCACACGAGAGAAATGAGGGGGTTTTGGTGGGCCAGGACGGTGAGAAGCGGGCGTGGGAGCGGTCCGGACTCCCACAAAGCCCCCACGTTTGTCGCCGGTTTGCGGGATAAAGTACGTTCGAAGTGCAACGGACCGATATAGGATCGCGTTGGATGGCTTCCGCGGTTCGAGCAACATGATTTGAGCGGATGCGAGAGGTTTGTCGGCGTTGGAGATGCCCTGATGCAATACAATAGCCCCATGAGAAACAACCAACAGCTTTTCTACCAATCAAAAGATTAACAGTGGATGCAATTGCGCCCACCCATGTTTGCATCGCCTGACCCATAGAGGACACCACTTTCCGATTTCTCCTTGTGGCAATTTTGACCTCGGGACGAAATCATTTCACAGAATGAACTGGGTGCGAAACTATTTCAGTCCCCTGACCTTTTTGTGTAGCGCCCGCCACGCCGGCGCCACACCGTACTGTGCAGCGCCTAGCGCGGCGGCGTTGCACACCTGTCCACCGTGGCAACCCCTGGGCCCGCACCCAGCATTGCAGTGCCTCCGAGCTAGGCGCCACACAAGGAATGTGCAGCGCCTAGACGCTGGGCGCCACACATGTAATGTGCAGCGCCTAGAGGCTAGGCGCTGCACTATGACTTATCCAGCCACTTTGCTGGCCCCCTCCCCCACCCCCCACACCACACACTCTCCCACTCTCTCCCCGAGCTTTGGCCCCTCTCCCACTCTCTCCCCCTCTCAAATCCTCTCCCAAATCTTGCAAATTTGAAGAATTTGTCCGTGGATTTCAAAGTCAAACCCTCCCTCAAGGTAATATTCTCCGATCCCCTTGTTTTGATCCAAGTAAACTTCTCCCATTGCTCATTTGTTGCTAGTTTGGGGAAACCCTAGTTTTGTTTGGATCTAGAGATTTGCATGGAGATGTGAGATGTTTGTTTGCCAATTTCTATGATTAGGCTTTGTTAGTATGCTAGGGTTATTCTTATGGGTGTTCTTATGTTGGTGCTAGAGTTAGGTTTAGGGATAGGGTTATGGTTATGGTTATGGTTAGGGTTAGGGTTAGGGTTAGGGTTGTTGTTTGATATATATATATATTAGGGTTTGTATTCCGTGTTTATCCTTGGATTAGTCTCATGGAAGCAATGTTACCTTGTGTTCTTTGAATGCTTATAGGGATGGGAAGAACATGTGTGTTTGTTCATCATGGGGACAAAGATGCCTTTTTGAAAGGCAATATAGAACCGGACCCGGATGAGCTTGACATGGTGTTTGATAGTAGTCCTAGCTATGCGGAGCTCTTGCAACAAGTTAGGAAAGATTTGAATTGGATGGACCCTAGTGATATCGTTGAGTTGGAGGGAAGGCATAATGTTGGTTTTGGAATGCACATCCGTTGGAAGACAATGCGTGTCAACTCGGAGCAACGTTGGGTTGCATACAAGGAGACGGTGGCCGAATCACTAGACAAGGCTCTTGAGTTATTTGCAACGAAGAAGGTTGATTCAAGTTTGCATTTGGACTTGAACCGGAACCCCTCCCCTTTGGTTGCTAGTAGCCCCCCACCCTTGAAGCGAGATGAAATTGTTGAACCTCTTTTGACCCAAGAAGTGAGGCCAACATTGAGCCCGTTTACAAACAACCAAGATGAAGCTTTGCAAGAGGACAATGATGAGTATGCGGACGATGACAATGAAGTTGATCTCCATGACAACAATGTGGGTGATCTCGACAAATATCATTTGCAAGAGACAATGGACCATTCCATCCCTTTTTCCCGTGCATATGCATCGGACTCGGATGACGATGGTCCCGATGAACAAGTTGATGCGGAGGGGTTCACGGTGAAGGAGGCCGAAGCTTTCGAGAAGGTATTTGGTCGGGATCATCGGACTACATTGTTCAAGGATGTTAGTCTCGCGGATGAAGCCGTGGTAGATGGTGGCCAATGTGTACCTCTTGGGGTTAGGCCAAGCTCTCACCGTGATTTGGTAGACGACAAGAACCGGATTGCTAAAGGTTCTAAGTTCGACACCTTGTTGGAATTGAAGATGTGGCTCGACAACTACTCGGTTACGCATTATCGTCCACACAAGGTGGTGAACTCGGACGTCAATGTGCGCTACACGGTTGCATGTGCATGTGAAGATGAAATATGTCCGTGGATTGTGCGTGCAAGACCATGGAAAGGAGGTCCAACTTGGCATGTAGTGAGTTGTGTGCCAACTCACTTGTGCCAAGGCAAAAGGGTGGATGGCAAGATTGTGTCCCAAGACCACAAACAACTCACGTCCGAGTTCATCGCTTACAGGCTCTCCAACTCAATATCCACACTTCCAACAATGAGCGTCCAACATGTCATTGATCTTGTGAAAGCCATCTTTCATTACAAGGTGAAATACGGCAAGGCATGGAAGGCGAAGCAAGCCGCATTTAAGATGTTGTATGGTACATGGGAGGAAGCATACAACCGAATCCCTAGGTTGTTGTTAGCCATGGCCGCGACAAACCCGGGCATGGTTCATGTGGTCGAGCCTCATGGGCACCAAACAACGGTTCATGAAGGAAGGAAAGTCAGAGTATTTGGCCGTGCTTTTTGGGCGTTCGAGCAATGTGTGAGGGCTTTCGAACATTGTAGGCCGGTCATCGCAATTGATGGCACGTTCTTGACCGGACAATACAAGGGCACCTTGTTGGTTGCGATAGCAAGTGATGCCAATAACCGGGTGTTGCCATTGGCATTTGCTTTGGTTGAGGTGGAAAACAATGACAACTGGGAGTGGTTTCTGCATCTTTTGAGGACGAAGGTGTTACCCGCTCAAAGGGAAATTTGTGTCATATCGGATCGGCATCAAGGAATTCTTAACGCGGTGGAGATTGACATTCCCGGGCATGCTCCGTTGCACCATCGATGGTGCATGAGGCACTTTTGTTCGAACTTCTATAGGGCATGTGGCCTTAAGGAGTTGGCCGATGATCTTCAAGATTGTTGTCTCGCTTTCTCCGATAAGCGCTTTGCCACTTTGTACAACAAATTGCTCGCACACAAAAAACTTGATCCCGGGGGTCAAGACTTTCTCAATAGGCACATTCAATACCGGAACAAGTGGGCACGTGCTTTTGATGAAGATGGCCGGAGATACGGTCAAATGACAAGCAATATGGCCGAATGCTTCAATAGGGTGCTCAAAGGTGCACGTGGATTACCCGTGACGGCAATAGTTCAATACACATTTGACAAGATGAATGCGTACTTTGTAAAGTACTCGATGGAAACCGATGCACAGATAGCGGGTGAGAACCCACGGAAGTACAAGTACAAGTTCCCACCCAAAGTTGATGAATGGTTGGTATTTCAATCACGGAAGGCGGACTCAGAAGAAGCTATATTATATGACAACGAAGAGTGGAAGTACGAAGTGAAAGAGACAGGAGGAACCACAAACGATGGCCGGCAACATGGAGGTCGGGCTTTCAAGGTGTCGTTAACACAATGTGATTGCACTTGCGGGAGGCCATTGTTGCTTCATCTCCCATGCTCACACTTGTATACCGTCGGTCGCATTAGGAATGTGGAGATCAATCACCCACGCACCGTAATGGAGTCGGAGTTCTCAATCATGACGGTCAAGAAAACATGGGCTCCCCGCTTTCACCCATACTTTGACCAATCACAATGGCCGGAGTATCATGGAGTTCAACTATGGCCGGATCCAGAGTTGAAGGTTGTTAAACGGGGTAGACGTAAGACAAAGCGTCTTAGATGCGACATGGACGGATGGGGCCATGGTGGCCGCCGCGAAGTGGGCAACGACCAATTCCAAGAGCCTCGTGAGAGCTCCCGTTGTGGGGAGTGCAAAGGTCATGTCCACAACAAAAGAAAATGTACGAAACCAAGGAAAAGGTCCAAGAAAAATGATGCAAGCACAAGCCAACAAGGAGCTACACAAGGGAGCCAACCAAGTGGTAGCCAACCTAGTGGTAGCCAACCTAGTGGTAGCCAACAAGTGCCAAGCCAACCAAGTGGTAGCCAACAAGTGCCAAGGCAACCAAGTGGTAGCCAACAAGTGCCAAGCCAACCAAGTGTTAGCCAAAGAGGATCTAGGCAACAAAGAGGTTGTCAACTAGGACTTACAAGAGGCCGTGGTGGTGGTAGAGCTCGTGGTGGTGGTCTAGGCCGTGGTGGTGGTAGAGCTCATCGTGGTGGTAATGACCGTGGTGATGGTCTCGGCCTTGGTGATGGTCTTGGCCTTGGTGGTGGACTTGGCCGTGGTGATGGACAAGGGCAAGTTCGTTATAGAGGAATGTTTGGATACCTAGACGGACCGTTTCCGTATGTTCCTCACTAACTATAATGTATCATATGTTCTTGTTTTTCCATATGTTCTTCTTTTTCATATGTGCTTCCATTTGTTCTTATTGTCCTTACTAACCATTATGTTTCACTCATTGTAGGTATGGCGGCTTCCCAACCCAACAAACCAACGATGAAGGAGGATGGCGAAGATGAGATGGCGGGATGGTGGGAGAAGGCTGCGAAGAAGCTTAGAGAGGAGGATGCAGCCAAGCTAAAGAAGAAGAAGGAAGAGGAGCTTGAGAAGGAGAGGAAGGCAAAACAGAGAGCATCAAATGCGATGCGCGCTAGGGAGCAAGCGTTGATGAGGAAATGTGAGGAGGCACAGAAGAAGCGTCAACAGGATTTTGAAGAAAGAACCATGAAGCTTTGGGCAATTGCAGCTGAAAAAGAAGAGAGGGACAATCAGATGTTCATGGAGAGGGTGGTTAAGGAGGCTCACCTCATAAGAAAAAGGGAGGAGGAAGAGGAAGAAGAGAGGAAGAAGAAGAAGGGAAAGGGGCCTTGCTCTACGCAATAGAGCAATGTCATCCTCTTCGATTTGGTTGTGAACTACTATGTGCCATGAACTACTATGTCTCCTCCTCGATTTGGTTGTGAACTACTATGTGCCGTGAACTACTATGTCTCCTCCTCGATTTGGTTGTAAGAACTACTATGTGTCGTGAATTACTATGTCTCCTCCTTGATTTGGTTGTAAGAACTACTATGTGTCGTGAAGTACTATGTGTTATGAACTACTATGTATCGTGAAGTACTTCGTGCATATGTTCTTTTCACAGTTGTTTGCTTGCTACGTATCAATCCTACTTCACATCTACTTACTATGTTTGCATATGCTAAAAAATTCACCAAGTCCAAGTGCAACGCCTAGCATCTGGGCGCTGCAATCTACAGTGTGGCACCTCCAAGCTAGGCGCTGCACAGGTCTGTAGCTATCCAGAGAGCAACAGAAGGTATGGCAAGTTACAGAGATGTGTGGCGCCTAGCCAGGAGGCGCCACACTGTACAGTGCAGCGCCCAGACACTGGGCGTTGCACTGTAGAGTGTGGCGCCTCCAGGCTAGGCGCTGCAGAAGTCTGTAGCTATCCAGAGAGCCACAGAAGGTAGGCCTCCAGTTTGGGGCAAAAATTTCGCTAAGTGTTTGTGCAGCGCCTAGCTCGGAGGCGCCACACTCTACAGTGCAACGCCTAGTGGCAAGGCGTTGCAC
>NC_057805.1:298183184-298190243 GCF_018294505.1 Triticum aestivum | reverse complement strand
CAACGCCTAGCGGCAAGGCGCTGCACTGTAGAGTGTGGCGCCTCCGAGCTAGGCGCTGCACAAGTCTGTAGCTATCCAGAGAGCAACAGAAGGTAGGCCTCCAGTTTGGGGCAAAAATTTCGCCAAGTGTTTGTGCAGCGCCTAGCTTGGAGGCGCCACACTCTACAGTGCAATGCCTTGCGGCTAGGCGTTGCACTGTATAGTGTAGCGCCTCCGGGCTAGGCGCTGCACAAACACTTAGTGTTTTTTTTGTCATTCATACTGGGTCATTTTCAGCCACAGTTCAACATTTCGTATAATAAACATTAAGGTTCAAAAAGAGTTCACCAAAGACATCATTTCTTAGAAAGGACCATCACAATAAGTTCAAGTTTAACATAGAGCTACCACCACTCCAAGTTCAACGACATAACAAATTCCACATTACTAATAGCTACGACCACTCCAAGTTCAACGACATAACAAATTCCACATTACTAATAGCTACCACCACTCCAAGTTCAACGACATAACAAATTCCACTCTAAGTTCAACATCATAAATAAAGGACGATGACTAGTGCTTTCCGCGCTTGTTGGCTCCTCCCCCCTCTTGACGCTTATCTTCTTCACCTTCCTAGGAAGAGGAACCCGCTCCAGCTCCGGCTCCGGTTCCTCCACGTCATCTACATAGTCATCCAAAGCCGCCATCCGCGAGGTGCCGACCGTCCTTTTGCCTCTTTGGCCTCTTTGGGTGAAGTCTTCAGGTGTGTACTTGTTGATTCCCTTCCTAGGCTTCAACTCGTATGCAGACCGAGCCTGGTACGTCCCCACGGTCATATCATCAGCAACATATGCATCAACAGAAGATATGGAAAGACCGTGTGTGAGGATATAGTTAGCAATGCATCAACAAATGGATATATATCGTCATGCCATACCTCTTGGGTGACCACACCCACATCCTCATCCTCGAAAGGTTCACCATGGCCCTGCCCCGAAGCGGGATCTGATGGTGTCGCCGACCTAGACCGTTCTGGTGATACATACTCGGGGTCACGACAACCGAAAAGGTTTGATAGCCGCCTTAACTTTTGGCCCTGGCGCTGCAACATGTACAAGTGAATGAGACATGGAACGTAGCAACAAATGTTAAGTGCTAGTTTGAAGGAGATGTGAACCTTAATGAATGCTCGAAGTGCACCTTCCCCATCGCTTTTGCCAGCCGGGGTTGTTTCCAGAATAGTCTCGGTCTCATCAGCTGCTTTCTTGATCTGGGCACGCTATGAACAGAAAGGGTATCAAAGTGTTAGGCAAGCGAAGATGTGAATAATGCGAATGGAAAAGCAAAAAGGGCTAACCACAAAGTTCATCATTGGAGCTGAAGGGATCACTGAGTTGCCTTTCCTGACTAATGCGTTGTACTGGTGCTGGGCTACCTCATAAAAAACGGTGGGTCTTCCAGTATCTCCTCAGCATACGCCGGCTTGCATACCTCCACGCGGGTACTTGCAAGAAACCATGTGAGATAGTTGTTGAACGCGATCGGGCAGTGCTCACGAAGCTGGGCTCGTTTTCTAGCCCTTGCTTGCTCCACACTAAGAGCTGCACGACATACTTCCTGTGATGCTTGGCCCAATCCTTAATCTTCCGCTGCTTTTTCCTATCCAACCTGCAAGTTAGAAACAGAATATTAGCATCATCGAAACCGTCGAGAAGCTGCTAAGTGCTCAAAGTTAATTATATCTTACGCGTGTAGCAACTTGTCCGTGTCCTCCCACTCCGGCGGGTGTGGCTGGAACAAACCAAACTGGCGGAACACCCGATGTGGCAGGTGAAGCTCAACCGCCCAGTTGCATATCAGTGGGCACCGCATATGCCAGAGATCCCTATCCCTAGTGCACATCGGATTCAGCCTGAACTCTATAGGGTTACCAAAACTCTCTCCTTTTCCATACGGGTCCCATTCCACCTGCAAAATGGGATTGAATGCAAAATTGATATCGAGTTACGATACAAGCATGATAATCACTTATGCAATGTCGGTTCACCTGCTCAGGCGTGATCGCGTCCAGCTCGCTCTTGTACAACTTGTACATTACCGAGGGATCATCCGTCGTCTCATTTAACACATCCCACTTGTAAGCCCAAGTGGGGAGCCGTAGTGGGTCGTCTTTGTCGTCCCAATCCTCGTACTTCACGGTCTTCGGTCGTCCAACCGGCAAACGCTCCCAGCTCCATATGGAAAGTGCGAGCAGACAACCACCAATACCTCCAGTGTGCCTACAACAGGCTTCGTCCAACTGCACATAAAAGAGAACATGGTCAAATTTGCCGCAAGAGCGCATTGATAATGTATCAATGAAGTGAAAAGGAAACAATTTCATACCCGTCGATACAAGTAAGCCAGTGTCGCCGTACCCCAACTCCATTTGCTATCGAAGACGGTCAACGCCTTCAGCCACATCCATGGAGCATTCTTGCCTGTGCCATCAGCAAACATAGTCCTGGATATCACGTACCACATGTAGACACGAGCATATGTCTTCACCATGTCCTCATTAGCATCCTCAGGGCAAGTACTGAAGTTCGATGATATCCACGTGAAAGTAGCGCCGGCTGCGACTCTTTCCTTCTTCTTATCTTCTGCTTCTGGTTCCCGAGGCTCCGGAGGAACCATACCGATAAGGGCATGCATCTGCGCGCGCCACCCATCAGAATCGGTGTTCATACATAAAGGATTGCCATCGATAGGAAGACCGGTGATCATAGCAATATCCTGGAGCGTCACGGTCATCTCCCCGGTCCGAAGATGGAAAGTGTGTGTCTCCGGCCTCCAATGATCAATAAGCGCGGTGAGTGCTGTAGCATTGTTGGGTGGCGTCGACCGGCGGACCGACTGAATGAAAGGGAGAAGTCCTGCCTCCCTTAAATACGGTGTGTACCGCTCATCATAGCGCATCCATCCAAGGGTGACCCCGTGAGACCGAAGCTTCAGTGGTGCAAGCTCCTACAAACAAACAAATCATAACATTACATATGGGGCATTTGTGTTTGAAAAAAATACGAAATTCATAACACCGGCCACTTTCAGTATTACCCGCTGCTCCACCGACATAGCGTACGACCGGTGTTGTTTGTCCCAATGATCATCGAGAAGCCAAACCATCCTAACAATTTCAACAAAGCATTCTTGTCAACACGATTATCTTTTCAATTCAAAAAAACTAAAGTAGGCCTACTACATGCAAGATCAAAGCATATGTATCCAAAGCATTTTTCTCAATACGAGTATAATTTCAGTACAAATAAACTAAACTAGGCCTACTTCATACAAATAACTTTTCCATAGAAATAACATGTCAATCTATGTATCCAACCATATCTTTTCAATAAAATAAAATAAACTAGGGTTCCACAAATCAAACAAACAATGGTTGTAATACATGCAAAATTCTAATACATGCAAGATTCAAATCTAATCAAATCAAACAAGGATTCCCCAAATCTTTAAAATACCATAATTTGTATGGATAGAAAGAAGGGGATCGGAGGAGAGTACCTTCTAGGATGGATTGATGAAGAAATGCACGGACCAAATCGTCGGATCTGAAGGATTTGGGAGAGGGGATTGAGAGGGGGAGAGGAGGAAGCCGCCGGCGCACCTGTTCTTTAACTCCTCCTGGAACGAATGGGTGGGGTGGGGGGAGGGGGAGCGGGCGGCTGGCGTCTAAGTCACAGTGCAGCGCCTAAGGGCTAGGCGCTGCACATTACATGTGTGGCGCCTACCTCGTAGGCGCTGCACTGCTGGGTCCGGGGCCCAGGGTTGCCATGGTGGACTGGAGTGCAACGCCCCCGAGCTAGGTGCTGCACCGTTGGGTGTGGCGCCCGCCACGGCGGGCGCTGCACAAAAAGGTCAGGAAAGTGAAATAGTTTAATTCTATGAATTGATTTCGTTCCGAGATCAAAATTGTCAAATTTGCCGGCAAGGACCGGCACATTACGCTTTTGAGATCCAGAAAGGCCTTCATTCCTTGCAGGGGCGCCCTTCCTTTTCGACTTCCTGTTTGCTCCTTGTGGCAGCTGCCGAAAGCTAGATCTGCACAAATCAGAGATGAGATGGTGAGCTGCTTGTACCTTGTGCTCGTTTTCTCCTTGCGGTGTGTACTTGATGTCTCTTGTCTTTCAAGAAAGTAAAGGTGATGTCACCATCGCGAATTTATTATGCTCAACATCACTGTGTTCACGAGCTTCTGTTTGGGTTGGAAACCTTTTGCATCATCTCCTAGATGATGTTCCTAACAGGTGATCTCCTCGCACATGTCCTGCTTCCATCTGATTATCAAGCAGTCAATTCCTAACCTCCTAGAGTGCCTGTACTACTACACTATAAAACGTGAACCACATCACTATGTGCTCCACTCTGTTTGCAACCAATTTTCTTCTCCTTTCAAACTCGGAATAGGTTTGTCCATCTCTTTCTAACTTCCCACCGGCCTTCTCAAATGAATACTATAGAAGTTAAAAAGTGTTCATCTTGGAGTCGGCGTCAAACCACTCACGCAGTGATGCGAATGAAGATGATCATTCTCTCTGTTCCTCATAGTACTACTACGTATTACTGACTGCAAGGACACACGCAATCCACTGGGACCCCTATCGAAAGCTGCTTTCGCTTGCTCTGGGCACCACCGTGCAGCCTTTTCCCAAGAGCTTTTTCTTCATGTCGTCGTTTCCTTTTTACCCACAATGCAGCACAAGAGAGGGATCTCATCTTTTCTGCTTTCCTCGTGCGGCAGGCCTCCAATGCTCGTCGACCTTCGCCCCGGGGAAACCGAGGCCAACTCCAAAGCACGACGTCAAACGGATGTCCGTTTCATTTATTTTTCGTCCGTTTGAAACAGGAAAATAGACATAATCGTCCGTTTGTGATCATGCACCCATCGATGCGCCCAACCTGCACGGTTCACCCAAAACGTCCGTGTGTTTTGGACTTGCATTTGTGTAAAGAAAAACAAATAGACTTGCCAATAATACGAAAACATAAATATAAATATTAAAAGGCCATACGGCCGCAGTACCCAAGTTCACCATACTTCATAATTAAACTAAAACTTAATAAAAGACTTAAAAAAAATAGATAAAAATGGCCGCCGTCGCTGGTGAGGTCAATGTAGGGAGGTGGCTGCCAAAGGTGGGCTGGCGGCCCCTGCCAGACCTGAGGCGCTCGCGGTGCCTGCACCACCTTCTCCCGTGGCTTCTGCTCCTGCTCCAGCGACCGCGGTGGCGTGGCTGACCATGTGCCAACTCCCGCCGAGTCGGCCATTTCCGGCGCCGTGCACGACCAGCTCCACCGCTGGCCCACAAGACGAGGGTTCCACGCGGCGAGGGGCTGCTCTTCCTGCACCTCCTCCTTGACAGCGACGTCCAGCTCCCGGATGGCCACGTCGCCAGCCGCAGAGAGGGCCAACGCGGTTTCCAGGCCGTCCCATTCCCACTTGTCATGCGTGTTCATGGAGTCCTCCATATCACGCCTCATGGGCAGGGCCTCCACCTCCTCGGTCATGGGTGGCGATGATGGAGGGGATGGAGATGGCGACGGCGAGATGCCGCACACACTCCTACGGCGGCGCGCTTGGGGCGGGCTGTCTGCACGAGGCAGACGTAGTGCGCTCGGGCTCGGAGGACGACCAGCAAATAAGGACCGCCGATGTAGGTCGTGCTCGTCGCGGAACCACGAGTCCCACAACGGCGAGTCAATGACGTTCCTGGAGTCCTGCAGGAGATCAGGTGGCAGGCGGGCGCGGCGGTTGATCTCTTCGCGGCGGGCGCAACCGCTCACCGGCACCGCTGGGATTGGCACGCGGTCCGCGGAGAGATGCGAGTTGTTTGCAAAATGGAGATCTCCCCACGGGAGCGGCGTGTATGTCTCCCAGTACCGGCGGCAGACGTCGACGTGGACGTAGGGTCTGTTGCGCTGGCTGGCCACCGACGGTGCGATCCGAAAGGCCGATGGTGCGGGCGGCACGGATTTGCTGGACCGGCGTGGGCCAGAGGAGGGGCCGGCCTCGTGGTCGTGCTTCCCCTTGTTAATCCAATGCCAGCCCATGGCGCCGACGGGAAGGTGGGCGAGTGGGGGTGCGGCGAGGTGGGCTAGGGTTTGCTTGCTCATGTCGGGGCTCGAGGAGGCAGGCCGGCCAGGAAGTGGAAGCTGTGGACTGGCTGGTCCACGACTTCCACATTAAGAAGGGCAACGACCCCTCCGCCTGTGTGAATGACAACCAGGGCCCACCGCTCGTGCGCATTGAATTTGGGCGGTGGAGGTAGGTGGGCAGCCGCCACGCGTCCCCGAGGCGGACGATGAGCAAGCACGTGCCCGTCCATTTGACGTCTGTATGGCCGCAAACCGAACACATGTTTGCGCCTGTGACGCCCGGATAATTAAGCTACAGTAATTCTCTGCTAATGACGCAACGTCACTTCGATTACTGTTGCCAATCTCGCGTTAGTTCGAAACCGATTCAAATTCAAATTCAAAATCAAGCAAACAATAAAAGTTTTCAAATATTAAAACTAAAATGTTCGGAGTGAACCAAATATTGCATAGGTAATTATGGTGGAGAAACCACACCTTTATAAAATGTTTAAGTACTATAAGATGAATAAAATAGCTGTAAAAATAATTATTTAAATACCTTTTGTAATTAATAAAATGTCAAACTAATTTATTTGAGGACTAGACTTTTTGTGACTATGGACTAAGTTGATTTTCTAATTTAGATGTTGCGTGTATATTTTACTAAAACTAAAATAATAGGAAACAAAACTAAAACAGAAAAAGTAGATGAAATATAAAGAAAAGAAATAAAACAAAGCAAAAGAAAAAGGAGGACCCCTCCTACTAGGCCTCGGCCCAGCTGGCCATCGGGCCAACCAGGCCGGCCCACCTGGCCCAACCGGCCGCGCCCCCACTCCCTTATCCCCTCACCTCCTCCCCCCCGCAAACCCAAACGCCCGTCACCCCACTTCCCCCCCACGTTCGCCTCCTCATCCCCGATCCAGATCGGGATCGTGGGGGAAC